>NW_022589745.1:6591498-6689389 GCF_004348235.1 Phoca vitulina | reverse complement strand
CCTCCCGCACCTGTAGCCGCAGCCCGCACCCCCGGGGCTCACCTCCCACATCTGTAGCTGCAGCCCGCACCCCCGGGGCTCACCCTGCACATCTGTAGCCGCAGCCCGCACCCCCGGGGCTCACCTCCCGCACCCGTAGCCGCAGCCCGCACCCCCGGGGCTCACCTCGCGCACCCGCAGCCGCAGCCCGCACCCCCGGGGCTCACCTCGCGCACCCGCAGCTGCAGCCCGCACCCCCGGGGCTCACCTCGCACATCTGTAGCTGGAAAAGCCGCCGCTCCTTCTCCATCTCTTCGGCAATTTCAGCCCCGCTGATTTCAGTGCGAATCATTCCATGCAGTTTGGCATGCTCCTTCTTCTCTTTTTCAATTTTGGTTCTACAGGTGAAAAAAGCAAGGATAATTTGAGATGCCTCGGCATGGCACTCCAGACAAGACAGGCTTGCAGGGATCCCGTTACCCAGCCTGCAACACAAACGTGCGTGAGTCTTTTGCAAACAAAACAGCCTCTTATTTATTTATTTTTATTAATTTTATTATGTTAGTCACCATTACATTACATCATTCATTTTTGATGTAGTGTTCCATGATTCATTGTTTGCGTATAACACCCAGTGCTCCATGCAGAACGTGTCCTCCTTAATACCCATCACTGGGCTAACCCATCCCCCCACCCCCCTCCCCTCTAGAACCCTCAATTTGTTTCTCAGAGTCCATAGTCTCTCATGGTTCGTCTCGCCCTCCGATACCCCCCCTTCATTTTTCCCCTCCCTGCCATCTTTTTTTTTTTTTTTTTTTAACATATAATGTATTGTTTTAGAGGTACAGGTCTGTGATTCATCAGTCTTACACAATTCACAGCACTCACCATAGCACATACCCTCCCCACTGTGATCACCCAGCCACCCCATCCTTCCCACCCCCCACCACTCCAGCAACCCTCAGCTTGTTTCCTGAGATTAAGAATTCCCCATATCAGGGGCGCCTGGGTGGCTCAGTCGTTAAGCGTCTGCCTTCGGCTCAGGTCATGATCCCAGGGTCCTGGGATCGAGCCCCGCATCGGGCTCCCTGCTCAGCGGGAAGCCTGCTTCTCCCTCTCCCTCTCCCCCTGCTTGTGTTCCCTCTCTTGCTGTGTCTCTCTCTGTCAAATAAATAAATAAAATCTTTAAAAAAAAAAAAAAAGAATTCCTCATATCAGTGAGATCATATGGTACTTGTCTTTCTCTGACTTATTTTGCTTAGCATAATACCCTCTAGTTCCATCCACGTCATTGCAAATGGCAAGATTTCGGGGTTTTTTGATGGCTGCATAATATTCCATTGTATATATATATACCACACCTTCTTTATCCATTCATCTGTTGATGGACATCTTGGCTCTTTCCACAGTTTGGCTATTGTGGACATTGCTGCTATAAACATCAGGGTGCACGTACCACGTACCCCTTCGGATCCCTACATTTGTATCTTTGGGGTAAATACCCAGTAGTGCAATTGCTGGGTCATATGGTAGCTCTATTTTCAACTTTTTGAGGAACCTCCATACCGTTTTCCAGAGTGGTTGCACCAGCTTGCATTCCCACCAATAGCGTAAGAGGGTTCCCCTTTCTCTGCATCCCCGCCAACGTCTGTTGTTTCCTGACTTGTTAATTTTAGCCATTCTGACTGGTGTGAGGTGGTATCTCATTGAAGTTTTGATTTGGATTTCCCTGATGCCGAGTGATGTTGAGCATTTTTTCACGTGTCTGTTGGCCATTTGGATGTCTTCTTTGGAAAAATGTTCATGTCTTCTGTCCATTTCTTGATTGGATTATTTGTTCTTTGGGTGTTAAGCTTGATAAGTTCTTTATAGATCTTGGATACTAGCCCTTTATCTGATATGTCATTTTCAAATATCTTCTCCCATTCTATCAGTTGTCTTTTGGTTTTGTTGACTGTTTCCTTTGCTGGCAAAAGCTTTTTATCTTGATGAAGTCCCAATAGTTCATTTTTGCCCTTGCTTCCCTTGCCTTCGGCGATGTTTCTAGGAAGAAGTTGCTGCGGCTGAGGTCGAAGAGGTTGCTGCCTGTGTTCTCCTTTAGGATTTGGATGGACTCCTGCCTCACATTTAGGTCTTTCAACCACTTTGAGTCTATTTTTGTGTGTGGTGTAAGGAAATGGTCCAGTTTCATACAAGACAGCCTCTTAACTTATTGGAAAGGAAAATACATTTGGTCATAAGAATATCAAATTTGACCCTTTTTGTTGAGTACTGGTTCAAGAAATCCTTTCCTAAGCACCTACTTTGTGCCAGATTTGGGTCAGAAGAGGCAGAAAGTCTGCTCACGCCTCAAAGGTTTCCTTCAGGGCAGCACTTTGTCTGTCTGTGTGTCCACTGAGCAGCACAAAAGGGGGCTGCAGGCAGGAGACTCCCTCCCTCCTCCACTTTCTCCCTGCCCCTCACCACCCGCCTCCTGGCCGAATGAGGTCTTGCCAGGGCTCTGCCTTGACTGGGACAGTGCTCATGGTTGCAGAACAAATCTCAAGCATAAATGGTGAAAGAGTTATTTTTAAAACTTATCTGAGAATTATTTGAAGCTTTCAACACTCTCAAATTCTGGGATTTTGTGAGTAATTCTGTCTCCACTCTATCTATGTATATCCTGATTTTACAGAATTTGATCTCATTCTCTTTCGGAACCAGAAGACTCTCTCTGGCAACCCTCTTCAAAACCCCCTTTGTGCTCCTGGTTCGGTAATACACAGAAGCGTCTCCTTGGAGGCACCCGAGGGTGGAAGCAACAGCAGCTGAATGGAAAGCCACCTCCTGGCTCTGGCTCAATGACCCTCTCGCTAGCTGACCAGCAGCAAAGCACCAAGTCTTGGCTTCCTGTCTACAAAGATCCTTTCCCTGTCGAGTGCACTGCATGGGTGTGCAGAGGAAGGATGCTAAAGGCCAGCAGCTTCTCTGGTTGGACAGACCTTCAAGGTACTCTAACACAATCTGTGCTTATATGTGAATGTATGCCATCAGTGAAATCCAGATTTTGGGGATCCAGGCAACTCCGAGTATGGAAATTTGGGTATGGAAATTTAAGATTTCCAGGAGGGGACAAACATTAAAGGTTTGGTATTCCTGAGTTTGAGCTTTGTGATCCTTCACCCAAGGCTGGTTTTATTTTATTTTATTTTTTTAAAGATTTTATTTATTTATTTGTCAGAGAGAGAGAGTGCGCGTGTGCACAAGCTGGGGGAGCAGCAGGCAGAGGGAGAAGCAGGCTCCCCGCTGAGCAAGGAGCTGGATGCAGAATTTGATCCCAGGACCCCAGGATCATGATCTGAGCTATTAACTGACTGAGCCACCCAGGCGTCCCCCAAGGCTGGTTTTAGAAACAAAACACACACACACACACACACATCCCAAGTCCAATTACTTAGAGCTACATCTGGAACAGCTTTCTTCTTAACACCTCTTACTTTACCAGATGGCTTCATGTTAAAGTTTCTATTTCCACTCAGAAAACTCTACATTGTTACCCACTGCACAGTAATTACAAAGCAAACATGAGACATTTAAAAATATTTTCTGTCTCTCAAGCATTTACAGTAATTGAAACCACTATCCCCACAGTCACCAGCCCAATCCCAGTGAGCTGAACCCTCCCATGCTGGGAAGGAGAGACTGTGATCCGAAATGTGCCCATGACTGACATGGGCCAGGAGCAGTCCCATCTTCAGTGGAAACCGACTGAGCCTTTCTTCATGTTCTTATGGCAGATGAAGCGATCGAATAAGGCTAGCGTGGGGTGCCTCTTTTCTCCTCTCTCTTTCTACACCAAGGGACTGGTGTTTTAGGGAAATTCAGACACAGAGCTACAAGCAGACGGCTCTTGCAAATCACCAGGAAGATGAAGTCCGAAAACTGTGTTGCCGTAGTAAATGGTGACAAAGTGGGGAAAGCGTTTTTTGTTTTTTTTTTAAAAAGGGAAAGAAACACCTATCGACGAAACCTGGCCTTGATGTCCTTCAATGAGCTTTCTTGAAAATAACATTCTGTAACCATTATGATATCACAGAAAAGGGACCAGGAAAAACTCGTTTGAGAGGTCCACGGCATCACTGAAATTTAGACACCGAGTGTGAAAGCATCTGG
The DNA here is from genome assembly GCF_004348235.1 of Phoca vitulina. NCBI lineage: Eukaryota > Metazoa > Chordata > Mammalia > Carnivora > Phocidae > Phoca > Phoca vitulina. Next base: position 6,685,258 of record NW_022589745.1, on the reverse strand, counting down.
CATTGTAATGAACCACAGCAACACGGGTTTAAGTGAATTCTTCCCTGGCTGAAGGTTTATTTAGAAAATACCTTCAAGCAATAAAAGCTCAATTTAAAATTAAGATCTCAAATTACCTACATTTCAAAAAAATGGAAACACTCACATTTTTGTTTCATAGTCCTTCCAAGCTTTATCAAAAGGCTTTTTCAGATCCTGTAAACAGAGAGGCATAAATTAAACAGAACTAATATTAACTTCTGGGCAAGACAACTTACTTATTCCTAGACTAGTCCTGAAAGGAGCATTAATTTCTGTAATAAATGATGTATACAATCCCATGAAAAATAAAGAACTTAGAGCTCAGGCTTTGAATGCGACTAGCAGCTACGCCACACGCACAGAGAACAAGTGGAAAATCCCAGCACGCACGCACTGCCCAGCTACAGTGGGTAGGAACTCACGGCCCGTGGTGTGTGACCTATACTCTACCCAGAGAAACACCTCATCTGCAAGAGTTTTAGTACCTCTCTCTACAAAAAAAAAAAAAAAAAAAAAGGATTCTGACTTTTTCGATGAATAGGAGAATGTCCCCTGAGAGATGTAACCCTGATTTGGGCCCAGCAAAAACGATATCAAAGCCATTCACCTTCTTCTGAGGTTTCCTGATTCCACTCTTCTATCTAGAACTTAGGACCTCATACGCTCTGATAAAGCCTGGCTCAAAGCATACTGAGCCACTGGAAAATTCTATCCAGTGGTTCCCTCCATTTATGTTCCCTTTAACAGGGTTCTTTTGTAAGAAAGAACCTCCTTTGGGGGGCTTATTTTTTATTTTTTGGCTCTTCACTGGCCTTATTATGACAAGGCCGAAGCTTCTAGCCCAGCATCTAAGGCCTTCCATGAACTAATCCTTCCCACCCTGGAAGCCTCATCTCCCACTCCTGCACCTCCCTGGACTCAGGGCATCAAACCATACAAAAAGCCTCAAGAGCAGCACCCTGTCACGCTTCTCCCTACCTGCATGTGCGTCCCTCTGCCTCGTGTGCCCTGCCCTCCCATTCTGCTGGCTAACTTGAGTTGGCTGACGTGTTCTCTAGGACCCCGGTCCGGGACGACGAGGAATGTTCCTCAGTGTCCTAACGGCTCGCCAGGCCCAGTGCTCCCTGCCCCAACAGCCCTGGCATGCTCCGGGAAGGAAATACTGAGAGGTCTCTGCAGAGGTCATGGAGATTGGCCAGCCTGGGCTTCCAGATGAGCCAGACGTGACTGGGAATCACGTGCAGATCCAATCAGAGAATCTGATCTAAGAACTGGGGCACAATCATCTGTCTTTCAGATCACACATCTGTTGGTGCCAACGACATGCAGCAGCGGCTACTGCTCGGCATCTGGTACAGATACCGCTCGAGCCGACTTCCTCACTCACATGTTCATGAAACAATTCACAGCAAGGCGCTTCCTGAACAGTGAACGTCCTTCGGAGGACAGAAAAAGAAAGTCCGCTCGAGCCTTACTGGTGCAGATTCTCCTGCCGGGAAACTACGTCCTAGCAAGGACCCTTTGGCCAGTGGTCAGCCAGCAACTCGCCGGCCAGAAAACCACACTTCCCTGCACAGGCTCCCCTGCTCAACCGACAGAGCGCGGAAACCACTCACAGGCTTCGAGAGCTGCTGCTTTCCCTTCCCACCCTCCTCCCCTTCCCACATGTACAGCACCAGCAGGGTGGCCAGAAGGGCCTTGGGGCACCATCGGTAGGACTGAAAGGGTGCCAGCATAGCAGATCAAGGGAACCGAGGCAGCAAGCAGCCATCACGCCATCCAGGAGGAAGGCGCGTGTGTGCCGTGCCCCGACAGGCCAGCATGACCGCGACTCTAGTCCCCCAGTGACTGTTCCCAGTGAGCTGGGTGGTCGACGGCTTACCCCTTTCACTCCTTTCAGGTCTCCTTTCAGCAAACTGTCCAGGGGGAAGGAAATGATGTTGTTCATATTCTGAATCTAAAAAGCAAACAAACAAAATTCTTATTCAATGTCTTTTTTTTTAAAGATTTTATTTATTTATTTGACAGAGAGAGAGATAGCAAGAGCCGGAACACAAGCAGGGGGAGTGGGAGAGGGAGAAGCAGGCTTCCCACTGAGCAGGGAGCCCGATGTGGGGCTCGATCCCGGGACCCTGGGATCATGACCTGAGCCGAAGGCAGACGCTTAACCGACTGAGCCACCCAGGCGTCCCTCGATGTCTTTTTTAATCTGAAGTAAGGACAGCAAGATGTTAGAGAACACCTGGTAATAATTAACCTCCCCTGAAAACCTGGCCGGCACGAGCAGGACAGCCTTATCCATTCCTACGCTCCTTGTGGTGGTCGTACCTTGCAAATAAAAACATAACTCTCAGAAAGTCTGTATTTCTCTATTCTTCACAACAATAATAGCCTTCTATTAAACTATTTAGTTTGTGAAAAGATCATCATTATGACAAAGAAAAATTATTTCAAAACAATCACTGACAGAACCACTTTAAAGATACCAAATAGAATTCACAAACACACACTTCCTGCTCTCACTCACAGCTCCAATGTTCTGGGCTACGCTTCACTGAAGTCTCAGGGCCCACAGACCCCAATCTCCCCAGAAAAGCCCCCCACAGGGGAACTCAGAATGAAGAAGAGAATCTCTTCTTCTAGGTGAATGTGTAGGAGCCAATGTTCAGAGAGAGGAAGAGAAATGAGTGTGTGTGTTGCATGTGTTGTGTGTGTGAGGTGTGGGGTGTATGTGGGACGTGTGGTGTGTGTGTGTGTATTGCTGGAAAAGGAGAAAAATGAGAAAAGGGGGGAGGGAGGTCTTGAGCTGCTCTGTTCTTCTCCCTGAAGCAAGAAGGCCAGGGACGGAGGCTTAGCACATTGTCACCACGGATTAACTTGACTAGAACCAAACCCTCCCGACACACACTCAGAGCACACTCACAGCAAGCATGGCTGCCCCTGCTGGCCTCAGACGAGGGAAGCTAAGACACCAAGCTTCAGTTGGGGACAGTTAGGTCCTGGCTCCCTGTGTCCTGAGGCCCATGCAGTCCCTCCCCGGCAATCAGCTGAGGATCTACTTTCTCCTCGGCCCGGCTTAGCGCACCGCTGCCGTGAGTCAACGCAGATGCCAGTTGGCAGTGCCAGGGCCTTGGGGCACATGTCACTTTGGGGTACACACACCTAGATTATGGGCCTATAAAAGAGGAGAGACAAGTAAGGACTTTGGAACCATGTGCATTTATTCTTACCACTGAGCAGAGAAAATGTTTAATTTTAGTAGAATTACCTTGAATAGGAAAACCAACTCTAGGCACAATTTTCCAGGCAACATGGGATCTGATTTTCATATACTATTCGGCATATGAAACCTCAAAATGGGAGGAACAAACGGACTAGAAAAACACCTGCAGAGGTGTGTGACAACCCTGCACCCAGCCACCAACCGTGCCACACACACAACCGACGCACGACCGTCCTTTCAGAAATGCCTTCTTTGGGTAACATTTGTCCGAGGCTTCCACAACTCAACGTTTGTCACGTACCTGGCAGCCCTCCAAGGCACACTGTAATCAGCAGGGACTTGCGAGGATTAGCCTGAAGAGTTAGATTTTTAAACACCGAGAGGCGGAGTTTAAGGCGAGGTCTTCGGATGACTGGAAGGAACAGTGGCAAACAAAGGGCCATGCTGGTGAATCATCTCTAATGCAAACACACCTGGCTTGCACTGTAAACCGAGGCAGGAGGGAATCCGAGGGCAGACTGCTACACGCCTGTCTCCTTCCACACCTCCACCCCCCGCCAGGACACCTGCCGGCAACTACGCGCCCAAGCCCGCTGCCACCGCAAGCCCACCCGGCTGCCTCCGGGAGGTCCCTCCTGCCGGGCTCCGCTCTGCTCCGCCTTGCGGACCAGTTGCTCGCCCACGAACTCCCCACTTGCCATTCTTGCCACCATGTTCCTGGATGGGTCTCTCTGCCCCTTTTCTGGACTGAGGCTCCTGGCCACCAGCCCCTGCTCTCTGCCTGACCCACCCCCTCCTCTGCAGCGCTGTCTGATTCATCTGGGGTGGTGTCCCTGATAAAGGTTAAACCGACTCCTGCCCTTGGGACCCTCCACGGTCCAACCTCCTTTGCCACTTTCCATCTTTATATCTGGCCAAGTGGAAGTCCTTGCTGTTCTCTGCTTGTGCTCAGTCTGCTCTCCCCGCTGAGTGTCCTCCCAATCCCCTCCCCCAAAAGCCTTCCCATCCATCAGGCTTTCCCCAGATGCTACCTTCTCCATTAACATCCCCCCAGCTGCCAGGAGGAAGTGATCCCTCCCTTCCAAATCCTCCAATATGTATATATTTTTAATTTCTTCAGGCACTTGACAGGCCCTACCCTGCTTCACCTCAGCAGTCTCACATCATACATCCTAAAGGACAGCTTTAAGTGCACTTCATTTTATATTCTCCGTGGCACCTAGCACAGGGCTTGGCCCAGAGCAGGTGCTTGAGAAACACGGACTGAGTAAATCAATATACTGAAGCATTTTTCTGAGCATCTAATACATAAGAGACAGACTCTAGAGATATGCTGATACCTTTAAACTAAACGTCATAGAGCAAATGTATACGTGAATTCATTATTCTGTTCAGCATGTATTTATTGAGCATGTATTTTATAGGCAGCAACTAGCTGGCTACAAAGATAAAAACACAATGCCTGCCATCTCGAGAGGAAGAATAAAGAAATACACACCAAGAATTGAACACAGAAAGTCTAAGACATAGCACATGCAGCGTGTTTTACTCTGCACAGACACCAGGGGCTCCTTGTGGAGAGAGACAATGACTGGCTCTGGGCAGCCGGGAGGGCCAACCTGTGCTTGGGCAAGAGGGGCCTGCCCCAGTTACTGAGCCTCGTGACACTGCCCATCCATCCACACGATCACAAAGAGCCATGGCTAAGAGTCAAAGGCACAGATCAATTTGGTCCCGAACGTTGCCTAGAGAGGAGCCAACACAGAGCCATCTTGGACAAGCAAGTGCAAGAAAGGGCAGCAAACACGGCCTGAAGGGGCACATCAGAGCTGCCCAGGGTGGCAGGCTGAGCCAAAGGCACCAGCACAACCCAATCATACAGTGGATTGGGGGAAAAAAGAACAAGGTGCTTGCAGATTAAAAATCTTATTACTAGAAAGAAGTCTAGTGGGTTTGTTACAAGAGGCATGTTTAGTAAGTAGGAGTGTATGGATGGATGAGTGAGGAAAACAAGATTCTCTACAGCAGGGGGAAAGAATGCACAATTCGGTTTATAAATCTATTTTAAGACTATTTGTTATTTAATTCAAGTAAGAAAGTAGGTACTGATAGACAGGTGTTACGTCCAGGAGAGGTAAACTAAGCTTTGGTATTTAGAGTGAAACAGTGAAGTCGGAAACCGACAGCTATCCGTCGGGCTGGCTTGCTCTTAGTCTCGATGCCGTGGATGGGCCCACGGCCCACTGTGACCAGGACAGGACACAGCCACGATGCCGTGGATGGGCCCACGGCCCACTGTGACCAGGATAGGACACAGCCACTACAGCTGCCAGGGAGATGCACAGGGTCCTCAGGGAGTGACAGGGATGAAGCTGAAGAGGCACAGAGGGCTAGCAGACAAAGATGGACTAGACAGAACCTCAGTCCCCAGGAACTCACTGTCTAATAGGAAAGATAAAGCCCACAATTAAGTAAGCAAACTGCCCTGTGAAAACTCTGAAGAGCCATAAATAAAGCACCATGGAATTTCTAAGAAAAGAAAATTACTTTTAGTCTGGACACCAGGGAAATCTTTGCTGACCGGGGGTTATGTGAGATAGACCTTCAAAAGAGGGAGCATTTCGTCTTGCAAGATGGGGTGAAGCTATCCCGAGCAAAAGGAGCAGGGTGGGGAAGTGGGCAAAGGCCCACGGCAGCCACATGAGCAGAGGGGCAGGGAAGACAATGCTGAGAAGTCCGGGTGCCAGATGGACCAAAGGGGTTCTGGCCTTCGTTCCAGGGGATTTTTCTTGCTGGAGCTGTTCAAATGTCTAAAATAAGAAACTATTACTTCTCTTGTCAGAAAATAATTAGCTTAATTATTACAAAAAAGACAGAAAGTAGATCAGTGGTTGCCTGGGGCTGGGGGTTAACTGTGAGAGGACATGAGGGACCTTACTGGGGCCAGAAACTGTCTCCAGGCTGATGTATGGTCACAGCTACACCACTTGGTAGAGTTACTAGAAATCACTGACTTGTATACTTGAAATGGGTGAGATCTACGATATGTAAAATATACTTCAATAAAGCTGTTTTTTTTTAAAAGAAATACACGATTACAAATACAAACAGAATCCCCATCAGTGGATACATTAATCCAGCTTCATACTCCTGGACGTGAGCCTCTGCATTTACAGGCTCCGTGTACGCAAACCGCACAGCACAGAGGCACTTTGACTCAGGGTGGGCGTCTCAGGAAATGACTGCTCTCGTCTCTGCCTGGGCTGGAGAACGCGAGCACTGGAGCCCAGATGCTCTGTCTTGGCAAGAGTGCCCTGCGGTATGAAGGTCGGGCTCTGAATCTTTCTCTGACTGTGTGCTGGGGCAGCCCCGGAGCCCCAGGGCCACAGATGAACTGCCTTCTGTTCTGGCCAGCAGGGGTGAAAACCACAGCCAAAACTAGTACACATCCTTGTGCTCAGCAGCCTTGGCCTCAATTCATGAGTAATGAATTTTTATGATCCATGGGAAGAATTAAATTATCCCTGGGTAATCCAACCAGAATACTTCCTCAGTGCCAAGCAAGTACTGTGCTTTCTCTTAAACTCTTGATTTACTTTCAACACATATATTTTATAAAATGGCTTTTTGAAACACCAAGCATGATCTGATTATAAATTATGAAGCTCAATTGCTGCTGTTGACTATGGATCTGATACCACTAGCAAATAGACAATCTTTTTTTATTATTATTAAAGTTTTTATTTAAGTAATCTCTACATCCAACTTGGGCTCGAACTCATAACCCTGGGATCAAGAGTCGCATGTCTAGGCGCCCTGCAAACAGGCAATCTTGAAAGTAACAATCCTCCCTTCTCTCTCTTCCTGTCTTCACTTGGAAAAGTCTGACAAGATGAATCAGTAAGTAGTCAAAAGTCTGTAATCTCACAAGGAGAAATAAAATTATTCAGTCGTGGGGCAGACCAGGCTAGCTAGCAGAGATCAAGAACAACCTGAGCATGCGACTGCCACTGACTGGTGAACGAACATGGACAAGGAGATGAGTGGAGGTTGGGGGAAGACAGAGCCAGCCAACAGCCACCTTTCCATGCTCTTCTTCCTATTTTTTTTTTGTTGGGGGGGATTCCTTAAAATTCCTTGTCCTTAGCTTTGTCACCTCCATACTCTGTAAAATCTTTCCACTTTCCCTCCTATGCTTCCTCAGCTCACAAGGGCACCATCTTGCCTGCTCCTTTAGCTCGGTCACTGGTGACCACCTGCTGCTGACCCAGCCAAGGCTCCATCTTGGTCCCACTGCACAACTCGCCTGGGAACCTCAGCTGCCTCCTCGACGTAGGCAATGAGCCAGATGGCTCTGCCAAATGATCTTGCCCAAGAGGATCCATCTAGAAGCCTGAACCTCAGGATTCTCCGATTTTTAAGAAGCAGCACGAGAAGAGAATCACAACCGGGGAAGTTGCTGGGCAGACTTCCTACCTCCAGGCCTGAATCTAGAAAACAACAGGTCTTCCCAGGCTCCCCTCCAAAATCCTTAATAGAGTCCAATTCTCTTTGGGGATAATCAGCTTGTCCTTAAAAGGCCAATGTATCGCTGTATAAAACATGGCCAAAGAATCTCACTGAGACTTATCTGTGTCATGTAAGTTTATTTTAATCTGCCTCATTCATGAGAAGCCTGAGGCAGACGACACTTTGAGATCTGTGGTGTTTTTCTTTTCTTTTTAACGTGAGCAAATGCTGCTCAATCACAGAATTAAATAAGTAAAAGCAAGGTTTCCAAGAATGACCAACCACAAGGAGGCCCAGCACCTCCTTGTCAGGGTGGAGGGTTGCAAAAAGACCTCAGACCTCACTGATTCAAATAAGGGCATAATTCTTCGCAGAGGTTTCAGTATTACTAAGCATAAGTATGTATGAAACAGTCATCACCCGCAGGAAACTTCAAGTTCTTTCCGGGAGCCAGAGCCTGAGACCCAGGAGGGCGTGTGGGTGGTGCTGCGAGGTGTGTTAGAGTAGCAGGTAAGGCCACACGCCTGCGCTGTCAGCGTGCTAGGCCTGGCTGCACACACCCACTCACATTCAAATGGATTAAAATTAAATCAAGTTAAAGACCGAGTTCCTTAGCTGCACTAGCCATATTTCAAGTGCTCAAGAGCTACACGTGGCTAGTGGCTTATTATATGGGAGCAGATACCGACCATTTCCATCCATGCAAAAGTTCTATTGAACAGCAATGCCTTAACCCAATAGTTTAAACAAATTTAAAGCAGCTTTATTAAGGTATAATCAACATATAATATGCTACACACATTTTAAAGTGTACAATTTGGTAAGTCATGACATATATACACACACACACCCATCAAACCATCGCCAAAATCCAGACAGTGAACATACCCATCCCCCTAAAAGTTTCTTTGTGCCCGTTTTGCAATCCCCATCTCCCAGCTCCTCAGTCCCTGGGCAGCCACTGATCTACTGCTGTCACCAGAGAACAGTTTGCATTGCCCAGAACTGTACATATCTGGGATCATGTGACACGCACTTCTCTCTGTGGCTGCCTTCGTATCTGCTTTGAGAGTGAGCATTCCTACTTGGAGAGCCATCCGTGCTGGGGCATCAACAGTCCACTCCTGTTCCTCGCTGAGCACTGCTCCACGGTCTGGAGAGACTACAATCGGCTTGTCCTGACACCTGCTCAAAGACTTCGGAGTTATTTCCAGTTCGAGGGCTACTACAAATCTTACAAATAAAGGTGCTATGATGATTCGTGGGATGGGACTCTCAAATTGTGGTCAGAAGGCCCTTTGAGAAGGTGACATTTGAGCAGCGGAGGAAGGGAGCCACAGAGCCAGGGGAGAATCTGGTGGAAGAGCATTCCTGGCAGAGGGAACTTAACAAGAAGGCCCAAGGTAGCAGTTGCCTGGTGGATTCAAAGAAGTTTTCTATGTGCTTTCCAAAGACTGTTTATCTGAAAGAATGGGCACCCAGGCAAAGAGGTTTTTGGAGAAGCAGAAGGTATTAGGTAAAATGGCCTAAATCCCTAAATGGCACTGGGCCGTTTGACCTCATTTACCCCTTACAACTATTCTGAGAAGCAGGTGCAGTTATCCCCATTTTACAGATTCACAAAGCAAGAGAGGGCTAAGTTACCCACTTGGCCCCCAGATCCCACTAAGAAGCAGAGCTGAGCCGAGAGGCTGAAGGCAGAGCTTGTCCCAGCATTTCGCTGCCAGCGACGGACTCACACACGCCCCAAGACCGGAGCAGAAGGAGCTGGGAGGCTGAATACAGGCTTCCCTCTGAGGAGCTGCCTACGTCAGAGTCGCCTTCTAGTTCCTTGTCGCACAAGCGGTTCGTCAGGAGAACCATCCAGGTCACTTTCGCTCCTGGGATCCGTGAAGAGACTTCTTCCCTGGCTGGGCGACGGTCCTGGCTGGGGTCTACCGTCCCGCACTCACCCCCACGCGGGGCGCCGGCGAACACATGCTCCCAGGCCGCCTTCTTTGGCAGCAGAACCACTCTGCTGGTTTGTATAATTAAAAAGGAGCGGGGAGCCCACGCTGATCTTGAGTTAAGTTTAACACAAACTGAGAGATCAAACCCAGCCAGTTGCCAAAAACACACACTGGCGACTTTCACACCCGAGACACGACGGGATATAGCTGCTGGTTTCTGCCTTACCCACTGCGTCTCCGCCAGTCACACTGCTTGGATCTTTCAGGTTCTAAGTAGAGAGAAAACAGTGACCCTTTGCCCTCTTCTCCATTAGAGGCTAGGTGTTGAAACTGCACACTTCAGCCTACCTGCAGCCATGCTGAAAACCCGCAGACAGCCGACTCTGAGGCACTGGGGGAGCACCAGAACCATCCAGAATTCCACAATGTCTCCAGAAGCCCACGGGACATGAAAATGAAGCCATCGACCAAAAATGAAAGCACCTTTTCAAACGTCTTGCCTCCTAGAATCCGAGGCTGGGAGATACTTGCGGGCCTCAGCGAGGCCCAAGCATCACCGTCTCCATGTCCCCAGGGGTAAGCCTCACCTGGCTGTCCTCTAACGGTAGCCAGCTCCTGCTGAGGTCAGCGTCACGGGGAAACTTTGCAGAGGTGCACGTGGTTAGGAACTCTGGGAAGGGGCCCAACCAAGTGTTCTAACAACCCTCCAGGTGCTGCCGCTGCCCCAAAGTTTGAGAACCACCATTCAGTAGGTGTGGCGGGGGGCCGTGATTTTTATTCTAACAAGTTCCAGGGACTGCACTTTGAGAACCTCTGCTCTAGCTGCTTCTCAAACTGTAGGTGCCTATCCATCCCCTAGGGATCTTATGAAGTGCAGATTCTGGTGCAGTAGGCCTAGAGAAGGGCCTGGGAGTCTGCATCTCTAAGAAGCCCCAGGTGATTCCACTTGAGTCAAGGCTAGGGCCTCTGGGGGTGGGGATGACACAATGTCCAAATGCTTTGTAAACTGGAATCTGGGATATGCAAGCACTGGTATGGTTTGCCAAGTTTTCGATTTTAGGGACTGACTGATTAATAGCTGAAAATTCCCAAAGAAAGGGGAATGTACGTGGAGAAGCTAGGACCTGGAATTTATCTACACAAATTGGCTGACGACTCCCCACGGAGGGGCAGGGGCCGGACTCCTGGCGGAGCACCTCACCGACAGGAGGAGACACGGGAAGCAGAGCTCTGACAGCTCACAGACCCCCCTCTGTACCATCCTCCAGCCACCAGCTCCGGCCCTTTGTCACTTTACCCTTTCCTCATCAACCTTGCCTGCTGTCTCTTCCACCTACAGCTTCTGCTCCTGCTACTGCAACTTGTCCCCTGCTTTTACCCAGGCAGGAGAAAGGTCCCTATGGCCTCCTGATCACTGGGGCCGCTCATCTGGCCGTCTCTTCCTGCTCTGTGGCTGCCAGGACAGCTGACCCTCCGCCTTCATCCACATCTCCTACTCCCGTCTGTCCACACATTCTTAGATTTCACAAAAGCTTCTTTTAAAGTTCGAGGTCCCCTACATCATGGCGGTTGTCCCTTTTAATAGCCAACAATGGAGGAAACACAGGATGGTGAGAGAGAACACAAACCCTGTTTGGAGCTCATTAACACTTCACATGATCAGTCCCTAACAGTGTGTCCTCCATGCATCTGACAAGTCACTACAGATATGTGCGAGGCACGTGTTCATAAACCTTGCCATCATGCCCATGTGCAGATGGACCCGAGGACACCTTGTGACACCCCACAGGACTCCCCAGCCTCACCTCCACCCCAGGGACGCAAGGATCCAAGGCGGGGGCCGCACCCTCAGGGCTCTGTGGCATTCGCTGTGGCCATTGGAGCACGCGCTGTTTCTAATAAAAGCGTCTGTGTGCCCCTGGCCAGAGGGCAGCGCTCCGTACCTGGACAGTGCCAGAGCGGGCCCGGTACCCAGCGGGCGATCCATCATCCCCCTCAGTTCAGCTCTCCTCCCTCTGGAGGCCTAGTTCCCACCCCCAGCTTTTCCCATGTTCTCTCACTTCTACAGGTCCGTGTACCGGGGGAAGACAATGAGGTAGTCCTGCCGTTCCAAAAGAAAAAAAAAGAAAAGGAAAAGGAAAGAAACAGTATCAAAGTACATTCACAAATATTAGGTGTCTGTGCTATAACAAGATACAGGCTCTCACATTAGCTTTACTGCTTTTGTTGTTCTGGTCAAACTAAGGATGTGCTTTCATTTTTGGTCAGGGATTTGAGAGCGTAGGAAGCAGCTTACAGGGCTGAAGTCCTGTAAGTCTAAGACAAAGATTTTCCAACTGTATATTAGGCCAGTTAAGAAGTCAGTGGGAAGGTTTCTAGGCATCCAGAGTAACCGTCAGTAGGCCTGTCCACAGACTCCATCCCCCCAGCTCTCTAGCCCGCCGCACTCAAAGCTCAGAGGTTTTTACTTTGCATACAAGCCTGTGAGCCGAGTCCTCCTGTGCTGCAGCCCCCGGCGCTGTGGAGCGAGGAACAGCGGGGCAGACACCGGCAGCAGGAAAAACCAGCAATTACCAGGGACAAGAGCGTCAGGATACCAGCACCTGGGGGGCTCCGTCCTTAAGCGTCTGCCTTCGGCTCAGGTCATGATCCCAGGGTCCTGGGATCGAGCCCCGCATCGGGCTCCCTGCTCAGCGGGAAGCCTGCTTCTCCCTCTCCCTCTCCCCCTGCTTGTGTTCCCTCTCTCGCTGTGTCTCTCTCTGTCAAATGAATAAATAAAATCTTAAAAAAAAAAAAAAAAAGAGTGTCAGGATACTAAAATGTCTGAAATGGAAAGTGGGTAGTCTGGCACCAATCTAGGGGCAGAGCTCCCCAAAGACCATGTACGAGATACTAGGGGTTCTATAAATTTCAGCATAGTTCATTAATATACGCCCAAAACAATGGTAAGTCTTCCTCCCAAAAAGAGAAAATTATGATCGGTGTAAAACATTTTAATTTATGACATTTTCAATAAATGAAGTTAAAAGAGAAGAAATACGTGTGGCGCCTGGGTGGCTCAGGTGGTTAAGCATCTACCTTAGGCTCAGGTCATGATCTCCGGGTCCTGGGATCGAGCCCCGCGTCAGGCTCCCTGCTCAGCGGCGAGTCTGCTTGTCCTTCTCCCTCCCCCCATCCCCCTTCTCATGCTCTCTCGCTTGTGCGCATGCTCTTTCTCTCTCAAATGAAGAGATAAAAAAAATCTTAAAAAAGAGAGAGAGAGAGAAGTAGGTGTAAGTACTGAGAGTGAAGACTCCCGGCAGGATGCTCCCATACTTGAAGCAATGAGATACACTCTGTTAGTCTGGAGACTGAGCTCACATTTACCCGGACACAGGGTATGGCAGGAGAACACGGCTGTTCTGTTACCCACACAGCAGGGTGGGACGCCTCTCTGCCAGGCTCGGCCCACCTCACACGGGCAAGGCCGCAGGCTGCCCCACACCCCAACAGAACCTCACTAGTGCTTTACTCTGCTGCTAGAATATCTTGTAATGCCTATCATTTGCGTAAAATAAGTTCATGACTTAGGTGCATGTTGGTCGGTGGAATTTTCAAACTCCTCTTTCGATGAGAGTGAAGTGAGATTTCCTGAGCCCCAGGGCCGCCCCCAGATCTCACACCGGAACTCCATCCTTCCCTGGGCATCTGCTGGCCCTCTTTCCACCTGGGGCAGCTCTGTGGACGGGGAGCATGTATGTATCACCCTCAATTCTCTGAAACCAAGACAGGGACTGCATCTCTGGGAATGACCTTTCAGCAATGTGTCCTCTAATGCAGCCACTCGTTAAAAAGCTACCTCTCAGCACAGAAGTGATCCCTGGAAAATCTTTCCAGGATCCTCACATCCATCTGGTAAGAGGAAAAGAACCTAAGAAATTGGGCTGACTTTATAACCAGTTTAATCTCACACATGTTACATTTCTGGAGCTGCCTTGTTTTTCCCCTTATCCTGCATAACTGCAGAGAAAATTCATCGGTTCTCTGAAGGTGAGAATCTCACCCATTAGTAAAAAAAATCTCACTTTATGTTAAGTTGGCCTTTCTCTGGAGATGTTCCAACTGCTTTATAAATACCCTCTCACACTGCAAAGCAGGTAGGTGGTAATTCTTCTTTCTGGACAAGGGAAGAATTGACAATCTTAGCCACCCAAAACGGAAATGTTTTTAACTGCCTGAGAGAAAGTAAAAGCAAGGCTTTAAAAATAAGAGGACAGATGTGACCAAAAATAGGAATAAGAATGGTATACAAAATACCAAAAAAGGAGAATTCTCCTGTAATCGGCTGGCTCTCAGCAACAGCTTCTTAGAAGCGGCCACTCCGTGCTCCGGTGCAGGCGCAGCTTCGCCGATGGCACCGGCCCAGAAAATCAGGCCTGGTGCATCTAACTTTGGCACAAATAAGAGATTTTCTCCCTCTCTCTGATCTTTGCCAGAGACAGGATCAACAACCCTAACTCCATAAATTAAAGCTGAAAGCAAAGGAAAGTGCCCGGACTCAAAGCTACTACCACTAGGACTTCTAACGACACGAGGGTGTCACCCGCGTGCTGGCCTGTAGCTGACAAAGAAGCCTCCCCACTCACTGCTCTCCTCTTGATGCCGGCCCTGAGCGGGCCTGGTTTTCCCACCATGAGGGAAACTGAGGCCCTGAGGCTGCCTTGTGGCCACTGCAGCTCCGCCTGGCCTGCGTTTTCCTTGACGCTTTCCCCGCACCACCGTCCCTCCTGTTCCGTCTTTTTCCCTCCAGAAGAGTTGATCAGAAACCTTAATTTCTTTAAATACCACCATGGACACAGTATGGATTTGGCGTTTTAAGAGCCGGATTTGAATGGCAACTCTGTCGCTCGCTCACTACGGACCCGGGAAGTCACTTATGGACAGATGAAGGTAGCAGGAACTGAACTGCCTAGCGGTCAGAAGGACGGAGCGAGTGTCCCCTTCATGCCTATCCCGAGGCCTGCCACACCATGGGTGCTCAGTAACCACCGCGGAAAAGGGAGCAGCACCTGGGCCTGGCCCGGATTCCCGAATCCTGCAGTGCTCAAAGTGGCCAAGCGGCCTTTGCAAGGTCCCGACCTGCCCAGCCTTCAGTTTTGCAGAAAATCCAGAAAAGAAGGGACAGTTTCGTTTAAATGTGCAGCGGCTCGTGTTCATAAGGAAGTGCAAGCTGGCTTCCTGAGGACTCCACCACGTGGAGTGCTAAGGTGGGCTCTCCTCCACCTGCAGGCACACAAGCAGGGGCCACCCCAAGCTCTTTAAAGACCCCAGAGCCTCCTCAGTTATATAATCTACAGAGCAGGGAGAACCCGGACTCCCTCTTTGGAGCTGTTGTAAAAATTAAGTAAATTAAGAGTGTAAAGCAATTGGCTGGAGTCTATACACAAAACCAGGTGTGGTTCTATTACCTCCATTCTACAGCTAAGAAAAGCCAGGTCTGGAGAGGAGCTGAATGGAGAGGAAAGAGGAGCTGCCTGGTGGGGGGGGAAGGGGGGCGGGGAGGTGCTGCTCATCCTGTGGGGATCCTTCCCGCCGCTTCCCTTCTGGCCCAATCCTGTTTCCTGACTCACACCTCTTCCTCTTTCTTGGCTTCCCTCTTCATTTCGCTAAAGCACACCCTTTAGGAGTTTCAGAGAAATGACGCACGGGAGCTAAACTTTTTGAGCCTTGCATGTCTCTAATTCTACTCTCATGCTCGGTTGGCTATAATTCCAGGTTGGAATTCTGTTCCTCAGGATGTTAGTGGCCTTGCTCCATGCCTTAAAGTTTCCAGTGTTACTGGTGAGGCATCCAATACCACTGATTCCTAATCCACCATGTGCCTTCTGGAAGTGTGAAGATATTGTTCGCAATTTCACACGGAGATATGCCTGGGGGCCTCCTCCCTCCCTGTTCTGGGCTCTGACCAGCCTTCAGTTGGGAGACGAGAGTGGTTGGGTTTCAGGGATCATCTTGTCCTCCTGTCTTCCATTCTCTCTGAGGAGCCTGTCCGCTGAATGATGGGCCTTAAGGATTAATCCTCATCTATGTTTTCCACTTTTTTTCTGGTTTGCTTTGTTTTTTGGTCTATTTTCTGACAGACTTCTATCCCAATCATGTCACTGGATTTTTGCTTTAGTATTTTCTTACATTAATTGTCTTTCCCCTTTCTTTAACCATAGCTGCATCCCTACTCCTTCCCTCTGATACATCTACTCCAGTCTCTCAGAGGAATGAAATGTAGTTTCTTTAAAGTTTTCTTCTGCTATTTGCAATACCCCTGTTTCCTCTAAGTCCTTTTCTCTGCTTATTTTGGTCTCTTTCACTCTGGAGGCTGTTCGCTCAAACTTAGGAGTGAGGTGCCCAGAGCCGGGATGGGGCCGACCCACTGAGGGGCTGGGAGACTGGGATGCAGGCTGACTGTGTCCACGAAGCCCTCCACAGGTCTTCCCTGGGGCCATTCAGTTTCTCCAGGTCAAAAAAAAACGCTCCAATCTAACTCAGTGGTGAGAGCCTAATGAGCATGTCTGCCAGGGTCCAGGGAGCGGGGGCTGACGGGGGGCTAGGGCTCCCCAGTCAGGACGCTCACTGCCAGCTTGTTTGGAGCAGGAAGAAATGGGTGACGAACTCGATAAAAGCCCCCAAGAGACTGCAAATGAGCCTGAGTAAAAAACTTAAGCACAGTAACGGCTTTTTAATTTTACCACTTCCAACTGAAATTTTTTACAAGTGAAGATGGGGAGAGAGACCCAGAGCCTTAAGGATCTGGTTCTTTCCCTTCCCCGTTATTAACGCGTACACAATGTTCCCTTCTTTCTGCCCCATCAAGGCCAGACGTACAAACCCTCCATCATCACCATTTCAAGAACGATGAGCTACTTTATCACTTGTTATTTGCTTGCTGACAGGAGAAATGAGAATAGCGCTGCTGTTTGCGACCTTGACCTGCTCTGGTCACCCATGATCTTTAGAAGCTGGGGGAGAAAAACAGGAAAGGGAGGCTGGGGCCATCCCAGTGCATATTCCCCTTGTGGAAGAAGCCAGGCAGCAGGGTCACAAACACCCTCTCAGGCTGCCCACTTGTTCAGAATTCTGTTCCCACCATGTGGAAGGCACAGAGCTGCCAAGCACAAGAAAGAACCCCATTCACCCACGTCACCCAGCACCTACCGCAGGCAAGAAGTCCCAACTCCAAGTTCCCACTTGCTTAAAAAGTGACATTTTTTAGGCTCTGCATTTGGGAGCATAAAAGGCCTTTAAATATTCATGGCAATTTCTGTGCTTTGATTATAGGTTACCTTGCTGTGTAAGACAGGCCCGGAACATATTTATTAAATACTGTAAGTTTAAATGCCTCCCATAATTACCAGAAACAGACGATTCTACGCAGTTTAGAAACTTAAAAATTGAAGTCAGAGGCCCTTAAGAAGATGAATGCATTTATCCATTTTGTCCACAGCTGTGCACATTTAAAATGCTGTCTTGAATTTAAAAAGCCGTGTTACCTTAAAAATTACAATTCTAAAATTTATTCCAAAGTGACCTAATGGGTATAGAAAATATAATTCCTTTAGGCACCGCATGAGCTTTGAAATTTATTCGCAGCTGATCAGACACACCTTGGCTATCTACCTTTCCGACTAAGGGAACCGCAGGTATTTAACACACGGCCCAACGGCTGCACGTGCGTGAAGACACTTACCAGGTTTTTGAAAAGTGCTGTCAACTCCTTTGTAAACACCGAGAACTTCAGGAACGCACTTCCTAAATCTGGGTCATCTCTGCACACACAGTTGCCCCCAAACTTCTCCAGAGCCTGGGTGTACTGCTCCTCGTTTTCCACGTGAGCTACAACAGCAGTGGGAGACGTACCGTTAGTATAGCAACCTCTCCGTCCCCATCCTTAACAGCTTCTCCCTAAGTTGTGAATAAAACTGAACACATTAGCAGGATACAGATCTGAAAAAAGTCAAGTTGCACCAGAAACAGAAATCACTTTGCTGTCCTGACAACGTCCCAATGCACTGGCGGTGGATCCCAAGGAAGGAGCACGACAACCAGAACGGAAAGAGCCTTGCACAAGCCCCCCAGTCTCCAGTGCATCAGATGAGGCTCCAAGGGTACCCCGATGCCTCCCACATCTCCTAGGACTCCTCCGTGGCCTACATGATGGCAGGAGGCACCAGTCCAGCCAACGGACTCAGCCCTCTCCTAGAAACTCAGCAAGAGACGCCTGCTCCTCTCTAGTGTGAGGCTCACAGCCCTAACCAGGAGCCACCTGCCACAGCTCTCCTCTCCACGCAGCAAGAGCCGGGGACCCCGGAGCATAGGCTGGGGCCACAAAGGTCAAGTGAGTGCCTCTGTGCTACGCTCAGACGCATCCTCTGCTGAGGCGCCTGACTCCTATACATCCCACAGATGTTTCCTTCCTCCAGGAAGCCTTCCATGACTCTGCCCTGTGCCCCTGGTATCTGGTTTTGGCACTTTCCTGTCCTTGCTCTCAGCATGGACAATGAAATTGTCTGGTAATGTATTTCTCGATGTTAGAAGTATTTAGAGGACAGGGACTAAGTTTTACTTGTCTTTGTGCCTGAAATACAAGACAACACACATGTTGTCTGAATAACAACAAAAAAGCAAACCTTTGTCATCCATCTGACGGCATTTTACTATGATTAGGCCTTAAAACAGCACCTTTAACATGCAGAATCCTGGATTCTGGGTCTCCAGCTCAGTGGTTCCCAATCCCTGTTGGACATCAAAATCATACATGGATCTTATCAGACGGTAGGAGCCACCATCCTGCCTCAGATCTCTAACTCAGAAACGGGGGGGGGGGGGGATGGCAGGTAATTCTAGTAAGTTAATGTGGTTGACTATAATCCCCTCACTTTTAGGTCGGACATTTTTAAGTGAATCCAGCCAGTCCATGATAAAACAACTATTGTTTGCATCAGGCACCTGATTTCTTTTTTTTTTTTTAAAGCTTTTATTTATTTATTTGTCAGAGAGAGAGAGCACAAGTAAAGGGAGTGGCAGGCAGAGGGAGAAGCAGGCTCCCCACTGAGCAAGGAGCCTGATGTGGGACTCGAACCCAGGACCCTGGGATCATGACCTGAGCTGAAGGCAGACGCCTAGCAGACTGAGTCACCCAGGTGCCCCAGGCACCTGATTTCTATGTTTTCCTCGTTTCAACGAGAAATGTAACACAACTACTTTGTAGGCACAACAGGGCAGACAGACATGCAGCGTAAACTTGTATGCGAATGCCATCAGATACTTCCTCGGGTAATTAAACCACTGTCAGCCAATGCCAATTCCTGGGCCTGGTAACCGGGGGAAACGAGGGGAACATTTGTTTGTGATGGGCAGCCCTTGACCCTGAGCCAGATTCCTATGATCCATGAATGCCGTGCCCACCCATCTTACCAGGGAGGTGCTATGCCCTAGACCTCCAGTGCTGACCTTCGGGGATTCCAACGTGGGTCTCACAAACAGAAGAGAAAATTAATTTCACTGTTGAAGCCCTTTTCCTTGTTTTTTTCTTTGACATTTCAGAAAAGGACCTGAGAGTTCTGGATAAATTAAATGCGTTTCTGAGACCATACTCAGCAAATAAGACAGAAAAACGCACACACGGGCCCCGAAGAATGTGTACCAGAGCAGGAAGAGCTCCCAGATCTGGGTTCAGGCCCATGCCTTCCAGGGAGTACGTGACTCTGGTGGGTAAATGGCCAAATGTCTAAGCCACGTGAAGGCTAGCAATCCGCCATGAGACAGACTCACAAGGTTAAGGTAAGAATCAAAGAAAAGCGTGGGGACACGAGTTCAGCCACACTCAGCCACATCCGGCAGGACACATGGTACTGAACAGCGGCACGGATGTCACTTCTAGGGAGCACAGACAGCGTATGCTTTTTCTACACCTCACAACAACTTCATAAGATCTATGAATTCTTTCTCATCATGGTGAAAATAAGTCAGGGCTCAGAGAGATCAGATGAGTTGTCCTGGGCAACAGGGGCGGCAAGCCGCCGAGCCGGGCTTCAAATCCCAGTGCGTCTCACTCAAAGCCCACTGTTCTCTGTACTGATGTTTCTTCACGAAGAAAAACAGCTTCCCTAGCCCAAACCAGGGGCCCACGTTTTAGATTTTTAAAATTCCATTTCAGAGATGGGTCAGTCATACCGTCTAGGTCACTGCAGTTAGAATTCTAGCACACGTGGTTAATGGTGAAGGAGAGTTCCTTTCAAACCACACGCTCTTCTATAACTGTTTCAAAGTTGGTGGTCAAGTCGTAGCAGCTCCAGCGTGGCTCTGGAAGGCAGTGACAGCCGCAGCAGGCGTCTGGGGCTGAGGTCACTCCACTGGGTGAGAGAAACAGGAACGCAAAGGCCAAAGTCGCCTTGGGAGCCACATGGTGCCCCGGAAATAGTGCCCAGACTGCTCTAAGTGAACACCCAAAGGGCGGGCGGGGGGGGGGAATTCCCTTTCAGTTAATGCCTATTAGGTGGCCTTTAAGCCTTCGTTCAAGTTAACTTGGTAACACTATGAGGTCTTAATGTTATCATCCCTATTATCTACTGAATAAATTCGGTGAAATTCAGAGGGATTAGAGACTTGCCCGAGATCACACAGTTGGTAAGAGGTGGGGCAGGGGTAAATTCCACCCTCTGCTCACTCTGCAGGCTACCTCCCAGCCCGTGGTCACCTGTGGGAAAGAGGAACCTGTCTTCTCTTCACCGGCAGTCAGCCAGCCTGACACAGAGGAGAAACAAACAGCAGGGCTTCACACTCCAGCACCAAGAAGTACGAACTTCCTATCACCCCTCCTTCTGGGCTTCTCAACTGATTGCCTGGTATAGGTTATGTTTTTAAAAATTCTTTCCCTTACAAATCTTTGAAACAATGTGTTGATTCCCATACCCCAATCATGATCAATGAAGTTTTGAGCTCATCATCATCACCATAATCTCATATATTTATATTTAAAGTGTTCTGGCCCACTGCAATCTTTATTTTCTGATGCTCAGACTGTCCCCAGCTTGGATCAGTGGAAACCTCTTCACGCTGCTCTACTTGGGGTTTTTAACACATATTTCTCTTCTTGCAAACAAATTTGTAGCTTCTTGATAAAGATCATAGCCCCGTATCTCTCCGTGACTTCCTGAAACACCCAGCACAGTGCCCACTGTAGGAAGAGTAAACCCTCCATAAATATGTATTCACTGACTGACCTACTGCCCCAGATCGCCCGAAGTTTGAGATTTTCCTACTAGAGAACAGAAAGTAGTTGAGTGCCTTTATTTTTCTTTTGCCAGAAACAAACTTAAAATAGGAACCTGAGATAAATAGCTTGGGAATAAAGTTTCTGGAAAGAACCCAAACTGGTCTATCAGCTTTTATTTACAAAATTGTTGAAAGCTGTTTCTCTAAAAAGAGCTCACTCTCTTGCCTCCCCCGTTGTTCAAATGTATCTTAAACTCTGGTTCTTATTAATGATCCAGATCCAAACATCTTTGATGTGGGAGGGACTTAGGGAAATGAGAACCCAAGTCCCTGAGACCACGGCAGGACAAGAAAGACCCTGTTTCTTCTCAATTCTAACCCCGCAGCCCTTCATTTCCCACACCTCACAGCCCAAAAGTCCCACTTCCCACCAATCTAATCAAAGGGATGAAATGAGAGATTCTCGCTGAAAAATCTCTTATGAAGCCAGCAAGCACATGTACATCCTGAATTTAGAAGGACTGGGTTTTACTGTGTGCTTTTTAGTTTACTTGATTCTGTTATTTTAAAAAAACCTCATATCAAGGAGAAGGCCCAATGCATATAGTTCAAGCAAAAACAGTTGGATCCAGGGGCGCCTGGGTGGCTCAGTTGTTAAGCAACTGCCTTCGGCTCAGGTCATGATCCCAGCGTCCTGGGATCGAGCCCCGCATTGGGCTCCCTGCTCGGAGGGAAGCCTGCTTCTCCCTCTCCCGCTCCCCCTGCTTGTGTTCCCTCTCTCGCTGTCTCTCTCTGTCAAATAAATAAATAAAATCTTTAAAAAAAAAACAGTTGGATCCAAAAAGGATAAAAGGCAGGCCCTTTACTCCTCCTCTGTGGGCCAAGCACAAAGAGGAAGCAAGGCAGGGACCCAGCACTGCCAAAGGACAGCCGGGGTCCCACAGTCAATTCACCTTCAACCAACCTCTACGTCCACCTCAAATATTTCACTTATCACCTCCAACCCTGCGACAGGGGTAGGACATGCTGGGACGGGACAGACAAGAGTGGGCACGGTAGCTGGCATCAATGTCCAGGGAAAGAGACACGAAGCCACATCACTGATGGCCTGCAATGTGCCAGGTGCTGAGGATTCAGAGACGCCAAGGAGGGATGTCTGAACTGGGGCTGCAAGGTCAGGTAGTAATTTCCAGAGAAGGAACAGGAAGGTAATCAACCCCAGGGAGCAGCATGGAGCCCCTTGTGTTTAGAGGCTGCGAATGCTTTCTTGGGTTTCAAGCCCCTGCCTGCTCGCAGCTCTCAGCTCTCCAAACCATCACAGGGCAGCCCAGGCCCCACGTGCCATCCTCCTCAGGGCCGTCACGCCCACAGCTGGGCCTTTTCAGGTGAAACAGGACGTGGTCCAGAATCCTCTCTTTACAGACAGGAAACCAAAGCTCAGAGAGGGTGCCAACTTGCCCAAGTTCACACAGCAGGTTTGCAGCAGAGCTGGGGCAAGATCTCCGGTTTCCTGACGCCCAGTCCTGCTACGTTCTCCCGTGGTTCGTCAGCCACGATACTCGGCTCCAGACTAACACCAGTGTGTTCCAGGCCTCCAGCCAAGCACACGCACTGGTAACCCAAACACCCAGGGCCACAGCCAGAGAGAAATGGGGGTCAGTAGGTGACCCTGACTAGGACAGGCCAAGCCCCTGCTCCCGGCCAGACCACTGGCCCCTCAGGGGTCCACCTGGGGCAAACTCCTGCTGACACCCCCTCCCCATGCCAAGGGTGCATTTAAGAAGAGACGTATGTTCTCTGCAGGAGCAGCTTTACAAAGACACTCCCTAGATGGCATGGTGATTAATATTCAACTGTGTGCCACAATTTTAATGTCAGGATAATCTGCATAAGTGAACATGAAGAAGACCACTTCCCCTCACGATGGCGACCCCACACATAGCCTGGTTTCGCATCTAAGTTGGAGCGCACAGGCTCCTGGGGGGATAACTGCTTTAAGTCAAAGATAATCCTGTTTCCGACAGGATCTCTGCCCTGTGATCTTCCATCCCGTGGGAGAAAACCATTTTTAGAGCTTTATTTCCAGAGTCAGCCCAGATGAAAACCTTTCGGCTCACCATCTGGTAATCTGAATCAGAAGTCTAAAACATTTTTGCCATCTAATAATCCCACTTCTAGAAATCCATTCTAAGGAAATAATCCAGGTGTTCAGAGATGTGTGTGCAAAATAATTTGTAAAAAGTGAAAACAGAGAGTGTATAAAGCGCCAACAATGTGCAAATGGGTAGATAACTGTCTCTACAAAATGGAATATTCTGTAGGCTTTTGAAATCATGCAGTAGGAATATGCTCAGGACAGAAGACATGTTTCAGGAAAAAAAAAAAAAGGCAGGATATAAAACTGCATATTTAGTCTCAACTTTACAAAAAGTTAAAATGTAGAGAAGAGGCTGAAAGGAAAATCCATCAAAATGCTAAGCGGTGGTAAAAATAGCAAGCATTCCATCAGGGTAGCTGGTGGATGCCAGGTACCAGCCCAGCTGTCTATGCAGCACGGCATCCTCTTGCTGGGGGTATCCTTCAGACACGGGAGCCGCCCTGGGGGTGCAAACAGCCAGCCCGGGGCGGGGCGGCCCGCAGCTCCCACCGGCCAGGCCTCGGCCACTGTCCCGCACCACAGCCTGTCATCCAGGGAGTGGGACCTGCCTCCAGTCATGACGTTGTGTTACTGCTTCTCTGAATCTTCTAAACTAAGCTCATATCGTCTTTATAATTAGAAAACAACATGCAGAATCGATACAATAAAATAAACTGAAGTGTCTGCTACACTGGCTAGATCACTTTGGCTCTCTGTGGCCGTGCGTGCTGAGGACATTATAATCTGTCTTTCTCCACTGAAGTCTCTCCCAGACAAGCTGACATGACAGAGGCAGCCTTTGGAACCTGAGTACCCACCTGAATCATCTCTGACGAGACAGGTACCTACAAAACAGAAAGGGTTTGATGAGAACACCCTTCCTATTTTACAACCCCTGGGCCCACGCTCAAGACAAGCAAGACAAGAGAAACATGGTCTCTCTCGGAGCTTCATCACCTGCCATGTCTCCAACATACTGTACTCTTTTCTATGAAACTCATTTCCTTTAACCCTTTCCTGGGGCGTCTCCTTTGACCTTATGGAAACCCCCAGTCCTTATGGAGGGGATCACGGATGTATTTAGCCTGGTTATGTCCAGCACAGGAAGCTAGCAATGAAGTTATTAATTAAGGTCAAGGTGTGGGCTGGCTACTGAAATCTGAACACTTTTGTCTGAGATCACCACATATTCTTTGATCCTGCCCCCGATAAATGACAACAAACTGACAGTTGGAAGTGTGTGAACTCCACACAGTCCCAATGGCCTCCATATAAAACTCCCACCGCTCACAAAAGTACATTCGGGAGGAAAGGAGCAGGGGGTGGGGGGGTGGGAGGGGTGGCACTGAGACTGATTTACTAGATGAGGTTTATTTTTTATGCTGTCCTTTTTGTCATTTTAGATTATAGGCTCAGAGTACAGAAAATCTATCAACATTCACTTGTATTTACTTGTTGTGTATTTCCCGAATACCCACTCTCAGTCAAGAACGTTCCTGGTTACTAAAGGGTAAAAATCCAATCGTGCTGAAAGCCCCTTCTGCAGCAAGCACTAATGAACACAAAGATCCATGAAG
This sequence comes from Phoca vitulina, assembly GCF_004348235.1. Lineage (NCBI taxonomy): Eukaryota > Metazoa > Chordata > Mammalia > Carnivora > Phocidae > Phoca > Phoca vitulina. The sequence continues at coordinate 6,660,595 of NW_022589745.1, read as the reverse complement.
CAGAGCCCCTGCCTCAAGAAGTGAAGTGAGAGAGAAGGATTCACACGCTGGTCCGTTTGGTGCAGAGAGCACAGCCCGAAAGAACGACTCTGGGGAGCTCGGGGGGGACCAGGTGTGGCCAGAGGATGGGGAGCAGCCGGCAGGGGCCAGGACTGCATCCCAGGTAACGGAGGGCCCCCCAAAGGCTGTAAAGTGACATGATAAGACTTGCACTTAAGAAAGCTGAATTTGGAGGGGACACAGACGAATAAAGCTTGGTACCCGCCAATGCACAATTCAGCAAGACGAAGATAAATGCTCAAAAACAATCCACCGCCGTATACGTTCCAGGAGGGAGAACTATAGCTTGAAATGAGGAAGAGAGTACATTTTCTGGGACATGATGGAAAAGGCTTCTCAGAGGAGGTAAAGCTTATAGGAGTTCCGTCCTTCAGAATCCCGTCCAGGAGATGAAAGCTGAGCAGCCGGCTGCTTGACTCACCCCTGACTCTCCTTATCTGCACGGAAAGCAGGGAGGTAGATCAACATCTGCGGACTGCGCACTATCGGCTATTAGAAACCTCACGTCCAATTATACAGATGCCCCGTGTTGGCAAAGCAGCTTGAGCAGCCGTATTACAGAGTGTGCATTTTGTCACTGCAAATTGCTGTCAGCCTTTTCCCCCTTGATTTCCACCTCCTCGTTCCTAAGGAGACAACTCCCATTACTTACAGATGCCCACCGGACTCCCCCCGCCCCACTTCTCTGAGAGCACAGCAGACCAGGAGAAAAGACCACGCCCGTGGTGCGCCAAGGCCTCTCGAGCCTTCACGCCCATGAACAAGCAGCCTTGAAAACTCAATGGTCTCCAAGTCTCAGGTGACAGCTGCTATTCATGCAGGAAAGATTTTAGACACATGTACATGTATATATATGTACACACACACACACACACACACACACACAACCTTTCACTCTGGGAGAGTTTGCAGATGAGGAAACAGGTTCAGAGACTCCCTGAATAATGCAGTCAGTGTTTTACAGTAAGTAAGGCAGAGAGTCAACTCTGTGATGGTATGCACATCTGTAAAACATGGGGGTTTAGCTAGATCAGTGGTTCTTGTATCTTTTATCACAGACACCAATAAAAATCAGAAAAATGTTTCTGATTACCTCTCCAGGAAAAAGCGTCTTGACATAATTTCCCATACAATTTTCAGGATGCAGAGACCCCCTAAGCCTGTCCACAGACCCTACATACCAGGTAAAAAAGCCCTAGCCTAGATGAGCTTAAATTCCCTACCGAATAAATATGACGACCCTAAGTATGATTCATGTTAATACTTGGGACTTTAAGTCATAAGTCTTAGCTGTCCTTCTGATTAGCTATCCTTCCATGATTAATATGCTGATCACTGCTGACAGCATTCCACAAGTTACCCATCTAAATTCCAATCATTATTCTTTTTTTTTTTTTAAGATTTTATTTATTTATTTGACAGAGAGAGACACAGTGAGAGAAGGAACATAAGCGGGTGAGTGGGAGAGGGAGAAGCAGGCCTCCAGCGAGCAGGGAGCCCGATGCGGGGCTCGATCCCAGGACCCTGGGATCATGACCTGAGCCGAAGGCAGATGCTTAATGACTGAGCCACCCAGGCGCCCCTCCAATCATTATTCTTAACCAGCAGAAGAGAGACCACAAGCATCTTGTAAGACTTGTAAGTGGAAGTTCTCTCAAGGTCTCAGAGTCCATGACCCCACCACCCCCTACAACTTCCGTAGAGAAGGAGGCACCAGGCCTTTGCTGAAACCCTTCCAATGACCAGCTCACCCAGCTCACTTCTCTCTCATATCTGAGTCAAAGCTTGCTCCCGTGAAAATACCCTCTAGAGAGGAACAGATAACATGCCTCACTTCCCCATCCTAGAGAATGCCTTCAGATACGCCCTCTCCCTACCCCCCAAGCTAAGAAGTACTAGGTCCTTCCAGGGTCCTCCTACAATGAGGTTTTCAGCTCTAAGATTTTGAGGTCCCTCTTAAAATGTTGCCCTTACAATTCAATAATGGGGTAACCACCTTCTTTTTTTTTTTTTCAACATACTTCCCCTAAGGTCACCTGACTCACCTTTGAGCCTCTCATGTACTGGTTCATACTGAAGTTGTGATCAACCAAAACCACCTGGAGTTTTTCAAAAGGATCCCTATGGCTCAGCCAGCTGATATCCAGGATGGTCCCACAGCCTTACTGCTCACTTTTTCTCCACTGTGGACCCTCATTCACAGCAGGCGCACCATGCACCAGGAAGTGGGGTGCCATGGTCAAAAGAAGAGACAGGGAAGCAGGTCTGGCTCTGAATGTCAGCTTCTCTAAATGCTAGCTGTTCAACTCTCTGCCTCACTGACCTCATCCGTAAAGGGAGCTGCTGAGAGTACCTAACTCACAGCGTTGTCGTGAGGATTGTATTTATGTAAAGTAGTTATCCAGCACAGCGCTTGCCCCACAATAAATACTTCACAGGTGTCAGATTTTTATTACTGTTATTATGCCTCCAGTCTCAAGTTTATGAACATCCATACAGAAGCATTTTCTTTTCTTTATCATTTGTCATCATCTCCTATTCCTTTTGATCACAGACATGGTAACATATATTTTGTACCCTAAGTTTTATAGTCTGAAAATGTCATCATAAGCCTTTTTCTTCATGTTGCTACATAACCATAATTCCATCAAGTAGTATATCCTAATTCAGTTATAGAAGGCTTTCAAGGTTTTCTCTGTGATAAAGCACTGGGACAATGCAATAAGCATCTTTGTGTATCTTCCCACATAAAGACTTTTATTCCTCTTGATGTGAACCACCAAACCGCTTTCTAAAAATTCCATGCCCTGGTTTTCAATGCCACAACAAAGTAGCAGAATACCAGTTTCATCCTACTGAGGCCAATCACTGGGGATTACTATGACTTAGTTATTTTCTCATGTAACAGGTAGAAAATCATGCCAGATACAGTACCTTCTTCATGCACAACGAAACACCACTTCCTAAACTACTGTACAGATTTCTTTTAAACTGCTCTATCCTAATTATGTATCTATAATAGAAAAAATTCACCATATTAATTTCAAGCTCTGTATTAATTTAACAGCCATATTCTAATTAGCATTGCAAATAAAGGGAGAAATACACATACAAAATTATTAAATTCTCATTTTCTTTCTTCTGTAAGGGGAAGATGGTAAAGGTTTACGGCAAAATTAGCATTTCTTTCTTTGTACTTCTCCCTTCAAGGAAGTGACAATTACCTTAGGACATTCAGGTCGAGGGTAAAGAAGATATCCCTCTCTTAGTAAGAAGAGCTGCACCAAATCTTCAAGATAGAGTAATTCTAGAGAAGCGAAAATGAAAGTTTTCTGCTGCTTCCTTCTTGATAAAGATGAATTTTTCCACCCACTGATACGTCAAACAGCTAAAAAATGTTAGTTTCAACTTCCCAGTGCTGGGGAGGAGGAGAACACCTTTGGGCTGAGACAGAGCTTGGGATATTTTAAACTAATAAAAGTTTTGGAACAAATATAAACCAGATGTTTTTAAGAGGTCAGATAGCAGATTATGAGTGGGAAAAATTATTATAGAAACTTTCTTAACAAACAATTATAACAGCTTCTGCAAACCTGTACACAAGATGTTCTAAAAAATATATCTAGCTGGACTGTCATCTTTTTTGAAAAATGGGAGCAAATGTAATACACTTGCTATTGTGTAAGAAAACTTGTTTTGTTTCTGTGGGGACATACATGATACCCTTTGGCTCACGCCAATGTTTAAAGTCACATGTGCACAAGTGTGTGTGTGTGGGGGTAGTATTCTCAAAGACCAGCAGCTTCAGCATCACCTGGGAACTTAGTCAATTAGTAAATACTCAGGCTCCATCCTGCACCTACTGAACCAGAAACTCTAAAGGTGGAGCCGCTCAGCACCCCGTGTTTTAATAAGACCTCCAGGGGATTCTGGGGCACTCTGAAGTTTCAGAACCACTACCCTAATGCAGAGGTTGGCAAACTTTTTTCCTAAAAAGCCAGAGAGTAACTATTACTGGCTTTGCAGGCCAAGAGGCAATATTGAGGTGACTGTGTAGGTACATGGTAAGATGGTAAAAACCAGCCTTAGCTCACCGGCTGTAAAAACACAGCTGGTGGCCGTTAAGGCATCTCAAATCCCCCTCCTGCATCCATCTCTACAAATCCTCATACAGTAGAGTACAGGAGTCGGCCGTAAGCACACTGCTCACATTGAAAATGCTAAGTTTCTCTCCTACACGAAGAGGACAGTCTCAGAAATTGCAGCAGAAACATAACAACACACAAATGAAAATTCGGGGACACCGACGGTGGATCTGCCGGCCTCTGTGTCAGCTGCTGCCATGCTTACCACGTGCCCTGAGCCACATCTGTCACTCTGTCTCGTTAGCTCAGTTACTCTTCACTAACAATATTTTAAAATACTAATATTCCCACCTCACGTATGAAGAATCGGAAGCTCGGAAAGATTAAATAATTTTCCTATGACGGGCTTTAGGGGCACACGAACTTCTATTCCAGGCTTCTTAGGTTCTAGTACCTATGTGCTCTTTATCCTAAACTACACTGCCTCCAAGAATTAGTCACTGACCTCAAGGGCTTGCCATCTAATTGAGGAGCAAAGATCAACAGACATGTTCGAGAATAATAAAGAACAATATTTAATGAGTAAATAGGGCCTGCATATTAGGTACTCTTCCATTTCTGGCAGAAAAAAGAGTCAAAACAGATTCAACTGCAAAACTCGGAATTTAGAGGTGAGGTGTGGAAGGCAGAATAATGTCCCCTCCCACCCCAAAGACGTGCACATCCCGACGCCTGGACCCTGTGAAGATGTTTTGCTACCTGACAAATGGGAATTGAGGTTGCACATGAAATTCAGGTCATTAATCACCTGAATGTGAGATGGGGAGGTTATCCTGGATCACTGGGGTCGGGCCCAGTGCGATCGCAGGATCCTTACCTGTGCAAGAGGGAGGCAGAGAGACAGAGTCCGCTATGGACAAAATGGTGTCGTGCTCCGCCCCCCTTCACTATACCCCAGTGTGACGGTATGTGGAGGGAGGCCTTCTGGGAGATAATAAGGTTTAGATGAGATCGCAAGGGTGGGGCTCTCAGGATAGGAGAAGTGCTCTTATAAGAAGAGATGCCAAAAAGCCTACTCTCCACCATGAGAGGACATGGCGAGAAGGCAGCCATCTGCAAGCCAGGGAGAGAACCTTCACCACAACCCAGCCATGCGGACACCCTGACCTCGGGCTTCCAGCCTCCAGAACCATGAGACACAAATGTCTGTGGATTAAGCCACCCGGTCTGGGTATTTTGTTACCGTAGCCTGTACAGAATAAGACAGAGTCACAGCGATGGGAGTGTGAGAAAGACTCTACCAGCCATGACTGGCTTCGAAGATGAAAGGCCGCAAATCAAGGATGCAGGTGACCTCTAACAGCCAGAAAAGGCAAGGAAGCACTCTCCCCTGGACCTCCAGGAAGGAGCTCTGCCAACACCATCATCTTAGCCCCACGAGACCCATCTCAGACTTGGGGTCTCCAAACCCACGAGACAAATTTGTCCATTTCTTTTTCATTTTAACAGTTTTTATTGAAAGTCCTATATAAGATTACTTTATTCCTGCATCTTCTCAATTATCTTCTCCTTATATTTGCCCTTTGCCTTTCCTACTTGGCGAGATTCGGCTTTCCATCTCAGGATCTTTTTGTGGTCCTTGTCCAGTTTTGGTCTAGTGATAACCACCTCACTAGGGCGAATGCCCACATGGACAGCAGTGCCATGTGCCCTCTCCCACCGGATGTACTCACTCAGTGCAGATGCCGTAGGTCTTCCTGTAAACCTAGACTACTCTGCCAATCTGCACAACCTCTGGGGCGTCCTCGCACAACCTGGACTCCATCATGCTTTCGGATGGGCATGGCTCCAACACTGTACTTGTCTCAGCTCTTTGGAAAGACGGGAAGACATAATCTTCCTGCAAATGTGGGAGAACGCACTGAAATGCTTTTCACGGTTCTTGCTCCCGTCAGAAGTCACAAAGGGATTAAACTTCATTTTGGCCGCTGGGGCTTCAGTGATGGCCGCAAAGGGGAAGAAATGAATTTGTCATTTTAAGGCACTCGGTTTATGGTAAGTTGTCACGACAGCCACAGAAAACTAACGTAAGAGAGTAAAGAAGGTTAACATCTTCAACAAGGGCCTGGGACAGGAAGGCGTGCATCCAGACCAGGAGTGGGGCTGGACAGCAGTGTAGAGAGACAGATACACGCTCAGGAAGCAGGCAGAGGTCAGCCAGCCTGGAACAGAGAGACACTGGGGACAGATGGAGATCAGTTAGAGGTCAGATGGGGCCATGACAAATCAGGAAAGCAGGCAGGAAAGTCCCAGAAATTAAGGAACTCAAGACAGGAAAGATATGTAGCAGTATAAGGCATGAATGGTGGATTCTTTGTTGTTCTTTTAATTATACATGAAATGAGTGCTCTTCCTAGGCAGGAGCTGCCTTAGGACATTAAACACGCTCATGATCAAACCACATGGGCCTCCTCTTGGAACTGCCCTCAGAGACAGAATGAATGTGCACTCACAATGCTCCAGACCAACTGTGGTCGCCCGCAGCTAATCCCTTCCTGAATATGCCCCACTGATTTCTGATGTCTAGTTCTAAAAAAATTCTGAAGTTCTAAAAAAATTTCACCTATCCTCACACTCCTCTACCAAAAATATTCAAAAGAATGTGCTACTAAAAGCAGTTCTAGAGAAGAGTTCCAAAACTGTTGTGAATGGTGTCAGCAACATCACAGGAAAAGGTATGGGTTTCCTCTAGAAGTCACCAAAGAAGGTGAATTCTTTGAAGTAGACAACACTGCTCTGAAATAAAGACTTCAGGATCAGTATTCTGACTTCAAAATAATTCAGACTCATGGCCTTATAATAACTCAAACTTGGCATGATCTATCAGATGGGTGAAAGACGACAGAAATAGGAGCCCCCCCCCCCAAGGGCTCGCTAACGGTCAGCCTGCTGTGTGGAGCCTCAGGAAGGACACAGCTGGGTGCCCGAAGTGCGATGCTAAAATTCCAGAACCAGCTTTTCACTTCCTCAAGCCTCCGTTTCCTCTAATAAAGTGGCAAAATGCCCTTTCAGGCAGACAGAAGAGCAAGTGCAGAGGGAGAAGGCACAAAACGTGGCATACTGGGGAAACTGCACCTTATTTCCAAGAAGGGCCCTCTAGACAGGTAGCCAGGAGCGGGGTGCATGCAAGGGGCTCGGTCTGCCTCTGGTGTTCTGCCGTGTTTACTGAGCCGAGGCTTATGTTGGATCGATGAAGGGAGGCAGCGGCAATATCATAAGCAAATAAATCTGGAGAAGGCTAAGACAGAGCTCCTCTCCTACTCCACAGGGGCAAGCTGAAGTCTCCAGCCAGTCCTGCAGGAACAGACACCTGCTTACCTGTGCTTGACCCCAATTTCCCTACAATTCTACAGCCCACGCAGGCCTTCCTCATCTCTCCCAGGCTCTGGGACTCACCTTCACGAACGTCAAAGTGGGTAATGAGAAAATGCTGCAGACTTTTGAGCAGAGAAGTAATATCACTAGGCTGTATTTTAGGAAACGACTCTGGGGCAGGTAAAGGAAGGACGTTTGTGGCACACACTCAACAATATAGGTCAGAAAGGCAGATGAGACGCAAGTGTTACTAAATTTGTACCGGCTAGCTTCCTGACACCCATGTGTTTACAACACCTTCCTCTACGCTTGCTTGTTTAAAGCTACGTGGCGGGGAACTGGGCTAGCCTACAGGGACACACAGGTCCTTCTCAGGACGGGCCGCAGTCACGTGGCCAACGCCTGCACGAGAAGCAGTCCTTCATTTTTATTTCTGATCAGAACAGCTTTCTTGGGGCGCCTGGGTGGCTCAGTCGTTGGGCGTCTGCCTTCGGCTCAGGTCCTGATCCCGGGGTCCCGGGATCGAGCCCCGCATCGGGCTCCCTGCTCCGCAGGAGGCCTGCTTCTCCCTCTCCCACTCCCCCTGCTTGTGTTCCCTCTCTCACTGTGTCTCTCTCTGTCAAATACATAAATAAAATCTTTAAAAAAAAAAAAAAGAACAGCCTTCTTGACAGAGGACTTTAAAATCACTCTTGAACGTCATCAGAATATAAAATATTCCCCCTTTTAAACTAGCCTTAAAGCAGAAACTCAAAGCCCAAGTGAACATGGTTAAAAAAAACACTCTTGAGAAACTTTCTGAAATCTATTGTTTGTCAAAAGAACTAAGCATCCATCTTTGAGATTTCTGGAAATCTTGAAGAGAGTCGGTCAGTGCGCCAGTCAGCCTGAAGGGGTGGTGGCCTCGAAGCGGAGCGGGCCCTGCACACAGCCTGGGCCAGCAGGAAGCCGAGTTCCACGGAGTGGCCCGGGAACACGTTTAGCCCTCTGATCTCAGGTGGCTCATTTATAAAATGAGAACAGTTGGCTATAAAGATTAGCATAATGCACAGAGAGCACAAGGTTTGTAATAAGCGTCCAAAAACCTACAAACAATCATTATTCCTCCCTGCCCCTTCCCTACTTATCCAGAAAAGAGCTGGAGACAGGTGACCACCTTCTTGGATAGTTTAACATTTGTTTCAGCAAAGCTCAGTGTTGAGTGAAGAGTTTTATACTGTTTGATATTTCCTTTTAAATAAAAAATACTTTCCTACATAGGCTTACTTCCAGTTAGGTGTTACTCAATGAAAACTAATTCTACTTCCTTCTTTCATAAAATCAGTAGTTGTCAGGTAATCAATGTTTATGTACTTGCAAGCTAAGTATGGTGGCGGTTTCTGGTTTTGTTTTGTTTGTTTTTTAAAAACTGTAGAGGACTTTGAGGGCACGAGGGTGGCTCAGTCCGTTGGGCATCTGACTCTTGGTTTCAGCTCAGGTCATCGTCCCAGGGTCATGTGACTGATCCCTGCATTGGGTTCCATGCTGAGGGGCAAGTCTGCTTGACAGTCTCTCCCTCCCTTTCCCACTGCCTCTCCCCCTGCTCTCTCTCTCTCTCAAATAAATAAATAGTCTTAAAAAAAAAAAAATTGTATAAGACTCTGAAGAACATCTAGTTGAAGGTTTCAACCTTGGCACTATTGACATTTGGGCCCAGATAATTCTTTGTTGGGAGCTCTCCTGTGCTTTGTAGGATCTTTAGCAGCATCCCTGGCCTCGACCCATGAGGTGCCCAAATATACGCACACGCCCACAGACACGCGCACGCACGCACCTCTCAGTTGTTAGTAACCACACTGGGGGGAGCAAAATCACCCTGGTTGAGAACCACTAATGTGCATTCTAACCCAACTGGATTATTTCAGAGACAAGGAAACCAGAGCTAAAACATGCTAAGCGATTCGCTCCAGGGTAAAACAGCCAACACCACAAACTCCAAAAAGCTTTCGAACTCAGTCGGGATAAGCTCAGTCACGAACAACTTAAGTCCCTCCCACCTCTTCTCTGCTTTCCTGAACTTCCTTCATGTTCATCTGGAACTTAACCATAAACAACTTAATACCTGTCTAATCATTTTAACATCAATACATTACAATATATAAAATATGGAAAATGAAGGGGGGAAAATACCTATAAAGTCAAAACGCTAAAACAATCATTTTTTAGCATACTGCCCCCAAATCTTTTTTCCTATATATATGCTTATTCCCCTCTTGGTAAATTTTTGATTTTCTCTTTATCCCTGAGGTCAAGATAGTAGGATATGTCCTGAGATATGTACACATATCCACATACATACGCACATACATACCACACACACTGTGTGTATGTATTTACATGTGTGTTTATAATCTGTTTTCCTTAGAATTCAGTGCACTCTCTCAAACTGAGATCTTATTTTATCTTTTATAGGGAGGCAGGGTGAAGGAACAAAGGGAAGGGGAGAGAATCTTAAGCAGGCTCCATGCCCAGCGTGAGATCACGACCTGAGCAGAAATCAAGAGTCGGATGCTCAACCGACTAAGCCACCCAGGTGTCCCTCGACCCGAGATCGCAAATCTTTCTTTAGTTCTGAGAATTTGTCAGCTATTATTTTAAAACTTTCCCCTTTTCCATTTTTTCCCCCTCTTCTGCAAGTCCTTTTGGATGGATGCTAATATTGACCACTCTCAATCTGTTTTCTGTGGCTCTTGATTTTTACTTTACACTGTCCCATTCCTTTAACTCACGTTCCGGCAACAAGGGATCTCACCAATCCCCTCTCCTATGTGTGTAGCCTGCCATTTGGCAAATTTTAGTTTTTATTTCAACAATGATATATTTTTCTATTTTCACACCTTTTACTGGTTCTTTTTCACTAGTACCTTTTCTGATCCCAGTAATTAAATACCACCCTTGCCTTTTTAAGGATGTTAATCATACATAATGCTCTTATTTTAGAGTCTTGTTCTGATTGCCCTATTAATTTAGTTTCCTCAAGTGTAAGCTCTTTACTTTCTTGATTGGGGGCCCATCCAATGTTAGGCTAGTCCCAACAGCATTTTTGAGCACGTAGAAGTGTCTCATTTTGATGAAGTCTGATTTAACCATTTTTTTTTCTTTTACGCTATTGCCTTCTGTGTCCTTTTCAAGGAGCCTTGCCTGCCCCGTGTTGTAAAGATGTTCTCCTATGTGTTCTTCAAGAAGCTTTATAGTTTTAGTTTCTAAATTTGAATCTATGAGCCATTTCAAAGTACTGTTTGTGTAGGGTGGGTGAGAGGGCTGTACTTCCTTTGTTCTGATGGAAAGATCCAGCTGTTCCGGTATCACGTGCTAGAAACACCTTCGTCTCCCCATGGGACTGCCTCGGCAACTGTGCTGACAGTCAGACACCTCTTAGTGAGGGTCTATTTCTAGACTGTCTTTTGTTCCAGTCACCTCTTTGTTGGCCCCCCAAGCTAGCAACACAGTGTAGACCATTACTGGCTCACAAGACTTGAAGTCAGATGGTTTAAGTTCTCCCAACTTGTTTCTGTCCCAAGACTGCTTGGGATATTCCAGGTCCTGTGCGTTTCCATATAAGTTTTGCAATCAGTTTGTCAATTTCTCCTGCTAGAATTCTGATTAGGACTGTGGTGCATCTTGAGATCAATTTGGAGAGAACAGACATCGTGACTATATCGAGTCTTCCAACCCACATACATCATATACCTCTCCATTTATTTAGGTCTTTAATTCTGTCAGTGGTGTTTTATAGGTTTCAATATAGAGTTCTTGCCTATCTTTTGTTAAATCTGTTCCTAAATATACTAGCCATTCTTGACTGTAATACCATCTTTGTAGCTGAGATGTCCTACCGGCCTCTTCACAGTCTTGGCTGGCACAGCCCTCCCTGGGGGAGGCAAACGCAGTTACTGGAGCTGCCGCTCACAACAGCAGAACTAGGGTGGGGGCGGGGTTGGGCACAACAGGTACTTCCAGACCCTTCCCTGCCCCTCCCTCCTTTTAACCACCTGTGCCATTCCCTGTCCTTCTACTCCAGTTGCTACTATCATCAAAGGGAACATCACAAGGGTAATCTGGTGGCCTGACTGCGTCTGTAGGCACAGAGCCTGGGCCCCCTCCTCCTCCCGGCCACCAGCCACGGGCAAAGGGAGTGTCTCTGCCATACTCGGCAGCGGTGTGCTCTCCCACGAGCCAGCCTTGCTCTCTGCAGTCCACCACCTGTTTCCACGGTCTCTGGGAGCTCTCACAACTTCTAGCCCTCCAAGCCTGCCACTGGCTTGCTTCTGAGAGAAATGACAGAGTCACTTCATGACTTAAAAAAAAAAATTATTTTCTTTCACCGGTAAGGTTTTGAGCAGGGGGCTGACCTGCCACATGCGTGCAGCCTGAAATCTTTAAGTCAGAAAAAGGTTTATTAGTCTAGATCAGATATTACTTTGAATAGTTGATTGTGCTTTTATGTTAATTGTCATCCCAAACAAGAAAGGCAAGCATCGGATGAGAGAAACGGAAGAGCCATTCTGACATGATTAACACACAAACCAAACAACAGAGGCAGGAATGAGGCCGGTGTCCTTGTCGATCAGTCGGACAAAGCTGGTGTGGTGGGAAACTCAGCTGCGCTTCAGAGAACAGGAAGCAGCGCATGGGATAGCGGGAGGGTGGGGGTCGGGGGCGGCAGATGAAGTGCCATTCCAGAATCAGAGGCTTGACAAAACAAAACACACTTCTAAAAACTAAACATCCCAACTCAACTTTACAATTTGCATGCCTAGAAAAAAAGGTTTGGTGGATTATTCATTAATGGTGATCACTATTACGGCATCAGTTTCTGCTAATGCAAGGATTTACACAAAGAAACCCCTAGGAAAGAATGCATACTCACCCAGCCCAGAGATATTTATTGCTTTCACGGATTTCTTCATTTTGTAAAGAACCATCCGGTCCACATCCAAAGCCTAGAATACAGAGAAGTGGTATTAGTGAGCTGTTTCTGGGGGACAAATCCTCAGTGTGGTGTGAAGATGGAGTCATCCCCAAAAGCCAACGCCCTCTCGGATGCCTCATCCACACGAAGCACCTGAGCCGCCTCTGCCCACTCTGCGCCCTGGACGTCCGCCTCCTGCAGTGACAAGGGTTTCACCTCAGACCGACTCCACTTCCAACCGGTCTCAATTCTCCCCATGACCAAGCACGGCTCAGATCTGTGCGCACCTGCCAGGTGCTCCTTCCCAAGAGAGGCGAAGGACAGGGAGCAGGGGGAGGAGCGACGAGGGGTGGTGAGGCAGATCAGCCACCAGTGTGTCCCTACTCCGGCAAGACCTCCCTGCCCGGAGGCAGCAGGGTCCAGTGGAAGGCAAACCCACTCTGGATTTGCAAAGACCCAGACGTGAATTTGTTTGGGTTAGGAAGCACGTTCTTCTTAATCCTCTCCTAGCCTAGGCTTCTCTTCCAGAACCAGGGCGTAACAATATCTACGTCGCAAGGTTGAATGATTAGACACACTTAAGTATTTAATATTCCTCTACTACACTCCGTTTAATAGTACACTTTACGAGACCAACCACCACATAGTAGGATAGAGCACCTACAGTGCCTAGCACATCGTAAGTGCTCAAGTAAGAACTACTCAATGACTCATCAGATCAGGAATTTTAAGTACGGCTCTGCTTTCACAAAAGTTACAGGGGTAAAATTTCCTCTTAACCCAATTCAACACCGAAGAAGAGCAATGTGTCACTTCCAGCTGTGACAGGAGAAAGAGAGCGTGTGTGAACTGGGAGAGTGACACCTACCACAGGGTCACTGTAAAGAAACGAAGAACGGCAGGGGAAGCTAGACCTAGCCCAGTATCTGGTATACGGTGACGCTCAATAACATCGTTACTACTCGTCATGAGTTTTAATCATAAAAAATTGCAGTCGACTGCCAGCAGCAACACAGCACACCACGGCAGAGCAACCAGAGTCCTTCATGTCCAGCCTTCCTGAGTCACCTTTATGTTTGTATAAGAGAGGACATGCAAGTGGGGGGTGGGGAGGCAGAGGGAGAAGGAGAGAGAAAATCTTAAGCAGGCTCCATGCCCAGAGTGGGGCTTAACTCAGGTGCCCCAGATGAATCACTTCTTGAATCCACTTTCAATATCAGCACCCCAAGTCCCATTCTAAAGCAATAATGACTATTTTTTTGAAGATTTTTATTTATTTATTATTTTAGAGAGAGAGAGAGCATGGGGAGGGACAGAGGAGAGGGAAAGACAAATCTCAAGCAGACTCCCCACTGAGCGCAGAGCCCGAGGCGGGGCTTGATCTCACCACCCTGAGATCATAACCTGAGCCGAAACCAAGAGTCCGATGCTTAACCGACTGAGGCACCGAGGCGCCCCAGGAGAAGTGATATTTTAAAAAGCATTATTGGGGCACCTGGCTGGCTCAGCTGTAGAGCATACAACTCTCAATCTCAGGGTCATGAGTTCAAGCCCCACATTGTGTACAGGGTCTACTTGAAATTAAAAAAAAAAAAAAAAAAGCCTTATTTTCTGACATACTGTAGGAAGGGGTAGGTAAGGATTGACATAAGAAAGTCAAAATTTCTTATAGAGAACTAGCTTTTATTTTCCTAGGTCATCATTAGTCTGTTCTTGACCTTCCCTTGAGATAGGAAAAGGAATCTGGAAACAGAACATAACCCATGAAACTCACTGTTGAACTCTTTCTCTGGAAGTCTCATCAACTTTTACTCCCCCGTCTGCCACCCAGCAAACAGTACCCTGCAGCTCGTGTGCCCACTTGCTGGGTTCTGCCAGCGACAGCAAGAAGACAGGATTTGTTCAGGCTGTCAGAAACACTGGTTCCTGAAGCTTTATCGACCGTGTGTCAGAGAGTACGACTCTCACAAAGACACAAGTTCAATGACTCATCAAAGCTCTGGAAGGTCCCAATCCCCAGGTGAAGGGCCATTACTGAAAAACATATTTCATCTAATCAACATCTACTCCAGCACTTGGAGAGAATTTGGTCGGGAATTGCTAGAACAATTTCTGACCTGCATTCAAATAATTACACCCGCTCCTCCTCCTAAGGCTTCCCACAGACAGCAGAAGACACCAACACCAGCCCGGTTAGCCTACATGGAAACGTAAGTCAGCCAATATTCTCATGAAGCCCTTTCTCTGGGCTAGGAGGTGTGAAAGGAGAAACATCACACACACGAGGAGAGAAACGCACCACACAAGTTCAAGGGGCCACCCCCCCACCCAGGACGCTGGTGCTTTTTCTGCACATCCTCAGAATGAGGCATCGACTCTGTGGCAGCTTTAAAACCTCTTGGTGATCTGGCCCCCATTACTTCTCCAGCCCCATCTCCTGACCCCTTCCCCAACTGTACCCTAAGCTTCCGTCAAGGAACTCCTGCAACTCCCCCCACTCCAACCTTCTTCCTCTTCTTTACTTCTGAGCACTGTGCACTACTCTCCCTGTCTCCTCTTGACCCCTGGTTCAACTCCAACTCCAATTTTGCAAGTTGATTTAGAGACATGTCCTCCTCCTGAGAAAGCCTTCTCGGACAGGTTGGTTACCCACCCCAACTTTTCCCGTAGCACCCTGTGCTTATGCAATAGTTCATCTGATAAAATTTACTGAGCACCTACTATGTGCTAAGTACTAATCCAGGTATTAGAAATACAACGGTGAGCAAAACAGGGCAATGCCCATGCCTGCTCAGAATTCACAATCTAGCAAGATAATGCCCTAAATAAACACAAAGCCAGAAGTCCAGGACTATCGTGTACCTGGCCTGCCTTTCTATTTGTCCTGCTCACCTCAAGACCTGCGCTGCCCTACTGGGGTACCGACAAGGCACACGTGTCTATTGAGCATGGACATATGGCCAGTGCCACACATTAAAACGATAATATTTTGGACATATTACCTTCAATGTTAATAAAATTAACTTTATGTCTCTTTTTCCTTTTTTCAGTGGTCTTCTTTAAGGGCCGGAACTTGCTCATGGCTGTGTTCCCAGTGCCCAGCAGAGAGCTGACACAACAGGACCAAAAAGCAGCTCAGTCAGTGCCCCTGAGACCAGAAAGGCAGGCAGGGACTCAAGAGGCTGGCAAGGGTGTCTGGCTGAGCTTGGAGAAAGGGGGCAGCTACCGAAGGCTTCCCCCCGGAGAAGGGAGGGCTGTACTTGAAGGTCACTCAGGCCCCAGCAGGAGCAATGGATTGAGCAGGCAGGAAGTAGATTCAGGGAAAGGATATCCAAAGGTGAAGGACCTGGCTGGGACCCACGATTGGGAAGCCACATGGGATTGGTACAGGGCAGCAGACATTCTGGAAAAGTCCGTGAGTAGCCAGGGAGATCTACTCTGCCTCCTCAACTGATTCTAGCTCTCCATCCTCTGGCACCCTCAAGGATGACAGAGTAATCCACCCACAGGGGTTTGACTCAACTGTGCTGAGAAAAATGGGCACCGGGGTAGTCGTCTATCTCAGTGTGGAAGGCCGACCACAGATGAAATATGCTTCGTAACACCGCTGAACTCTGACAAATTTCCTCCCACATTATACTGTGGGGCACACCCCTCCCTGATCTCTTCCTGCATAAAAGTCTTGTAAAAATAGGCCACCATATGGAATCTTCTACCTCTGTTATTAAAGGGGATGTGCTATTTCCCGAACTCAGGGAAGCGTGGATAAACGGTAACTGTTGCTTTTCGACAGTCTGTTAAGAGCTTGGAAATAAAGGTGAGGTAGGCGTAGAGGTTAAGTTTAAATTAAAACTGAAAGAGGGAAAAGCAATTACCTCCCCACTCAGAAACACACCCTTCATTATGGTGCATATTTACAGATAATTAAGATTAAACTTGGTCAGGAGAACTTAGGATGATTAAGACTGAGTGCTAGAAAAAGTCTTCTGTCAATTACATATAAAAACAGCCCGGGAATCCTAAAACAACAACAAAATAACAAAACTTGAGAGCCTCAAGAAGTCAAAGGTGTCCACTGATCCCGGCTAAGATTCCTAATAGACTGGGCACTCACCCACACCCTCCTCTCCCCAGATCTACCCAAGCTTAAAAGAAGGAAAAAGAGCTGCAGTCTTGGCCAGAATGTGTGTGTAAAAACTATAAACACAAGCAAAAACTGAACAGCCAATACGGACCTAAGCGGGAACACGGCGCAACAGCTAAAGTCTGGCCAAACCGCATTAATTCTGATGACCTACACTGCGGCTGACCTTTAGTTTATAAAACAAGTTTCACAGAGTCAATTTATCACATAAACAAGACTGAAGAGATGTGTCTCCGATATTTTAGAGGAAAATAAACAACTGTGTCCAACCACTCCAAAAGCGTCTCTTGTGACCCCTGAACCATTACATGAACGGCCCCGGTTCTGATTTATTCCTGCGAGCAGCTCCCCGCAGTCTCGGCGGCTCGTCCACGGACGGTGGCTCCCGGGAGGCCTGTAGCCAGCGAAAGGAAAGCCCCCCAGGAGGGGACCCGAAGCCCTTTGCTCTTCCCCTCCTCAGACCTGTGCTGTCCAATAGGGAAGCCGCTAGCCGCGTGGGAACATGGAGAATAAAATTAAAACGTAGTGAAATAAAAAATCCAGCTCCTCGTGTCTCGACACCTTTCTCAGGAGCCTGAGAAACAATATCCTGTTTCTAAACACGCCATCCCCTTTATGCTCTTCCCTGTACCTGCAGGCCCTCTGTGCGCCGTCCCCGAGGGCAGTCCCTAAGGCATTGGCATCATCTGGGGGGTCCTCTCCTCTTCCTCACCCCGCATGGGCTCGGCCCAGAGGGGACCGTGTGACACACCTGTCCCCCTTCAGAGGGCTGAAGTTCTTAGTCTTTGTTCCCAGAGCCTACGGATGTCCATCCTGGCATGGAGGCACCTGCCTCCTGATGCTGGACGGTGGGGGCCAGATCCACAGTCTGTCTGAGGAGCTGAGTCGGGAGCAGGTGGGCACCTGCTGGCGGGCTGGTTTTTGCGAGGCCATGAGCTAAGGATCTGCACAGATGAACTTTTACAATTGATATGGCAATGAGGCAAAGGGGAATAGTAGCTTTGAACCCCAATGCAGAAATGTTCCCAGAAAGAATTCCCTGATTCTGATTAGTAGACCGGCATTATCAAAAAATTGTACTTCATCCAGTATTATATTTTGAACTTTGTTAAAAAAAACTATGGAAATTTATTTTCTCTCTTATAATGTAAGTACCTATATAATATCTTCCATTTTGCCTCTAGGCCTACACAGGGGGGCCCTTCACATCTGGCCCTTCACATATGGCCCTGAGGATTCACACAGAGGTTTCTCCAGCGCTATCAGCCGGCCCAGTCTCCTCTTGGCACAGCACCAGTTTGGTCGCCAGCAATTCGAGCCAGCAAGCGTAGGACGGGGCTGGCTTCACTCTGGGAACCCAAAGACGCTGCCTGGAGGAAGAGGAAATAACAGACCACAGGCGTCCCCCCACTGGGCCGCCTGGGACTCCTGTTCCACTCTCCTGTCCCAGCTCCTCTCCCTCGCTCCTTTTATGAAAGGCTAACCTGAGAGGAAATGACATTTTTGAAAGACACAGACCAAATAACAAAACAAAGCAACACCCAGGATCTGGTGGCTTTGCCCAAGGATGGCTTTGCCAAGGAAGAGCCATGCAAACATTGAGATGGCAGCTTTGCCTCATCACACGTTTGACTTTACTTTTAAAGTAACACAAAACATTAATGACAGTGTCAAAAATTTCCAGAGGCCTTCTGGGAAGCACAGAAATGCACTGTGGCCTGCAGGCTCATTTTAAGGCCAGAGCAATAATGGATCTACCTCCTCCTGGGAATAAAGCAGAGGCCTGGAGAACAGCAGGTGTCACAAAGAATTACGATCAAATCAATATCCAAGCTAAATCCAGCTGTGTAAGACGTATACTTAAGGACACACTAGAAGGGCACACTTGCTATTCTCCAATAAAACTGAAGTTACTCACAGTACATATGTATCTGCACCAGAAGACAAGGGTGTTCATGGCACTCTTCGAAATAGCTGAAAACTGGACAAACCCAAATGCCTGTTAATGGTAAAATGGATGAACTGTTGCATGGACACGGACAAACTTTACCCACTCAGAACATAAAGGAATTTCACAAAAATGTGAAGCTAAAGCAGCAATTTGCAGAAGTATACATGCAGTATACTACCATAAAAATCTAAAGAAATAGGAAAAACTGGATTATATTGTTTATGTTTAGGGATGTATAATGTTGCTGATAAAACTACAAAGAGAAGGGAGGAGATGTCTATCGCACAGCTGGGCGGGCAGCTACTCTGAGGGTGTTGACAGGAAGGCAGGCGAGTGCTCTCTGAATGCTGACCGTGACCACGAAGGACAGGTGATGGCTAGATGAGAGTCTGTTCATAATCATTCTTTTTTTTTTTTTTTTAAGATTTTATTTATTTATTTGACAGAGAGAGACAGCAAGAGAGGGAACACAAGCAGGGGGAGTGGGAGAGGGAGAAGCAGGCTTCCCGCGGAGCAGGGAGCCCGACACGGGGCTCGATCCCAGGACCCTGGGATCATGACCTGAGCCGAAGGCAGATACTTAATGACTGAGCTACCCAGGCGCCCCCATAATCATTCTTTAATTATAGTATATTTCCTTATGTGTGTGTACGTGTGCATGTACGTGTGTGTGTGCGTGTATCTATATGCTCATTTGAATAAAAATAAATTTAAAGCCTTCTTTATGGAAAAGAAATTAAGATCAACCACAGTTTGGGGGCAGAGCCAGAAAGGCTGCCAAAATGAAAGTACCTCACAAGGGTAATTTATTAGCTCAGCATTTTGGTCACACACAATGAGTGAAAGGAACTTAGAGACCTCCTAGTCCCATTTCCAAGATACATGAGTGCAGACGACACAAGTCAGCAAGCTGGAGACAGACGCCAGGTTGGCCAATTCCTAAGGCAGGCAACACTCGAGGACAGGCAAACAGAGGATACACGTCTTTCATTTTTCTCCAACATGTTGTTTTTATTCCTCAGAATGTCTCGGATTCTGTGCCCATCTGCCGAACCAGGCTGGTAGCTCAGTGGGCATCTATTCAGAGGACGGCCAGCCCCTTCACCCCAACTGTCAACTAGACCTTGACCATATCCTCAATCACAGGTACTTGCAACAGATGCATCCAGACCTGGGGGTGGGGGGGGGCCATCATCAGGGAGAGGGCACCAGCATGCCCAGCCGTGTGCACATGGCTGACCCTGACCCACGTGGGCATACAGGACATGGAGAACAAAAAACAGTAAGGCAGCATCCACAGATCAAAATGCAACAGACCTTTCTCAAAATACTATCTCGGAAAGTAGGAGAGTACAAGATGATTTATTGAACCAACTCAACACACACACACACACACAATTGTAACCAAGAAATAAACTGTTATAGGGGCGCCTGGGTGGCTCAGTCGTTAGGCGTCTGCCTTCGGCTCAGGTCATGATCCCAGGGTCCTGGGATCGAGCCCCGCATCGGGCTCCCTGCTCGGCGGGAAGCCTGCTGCTTCTCTCTCTCCCACTCCCCCTGTTGTTTTCCCTCTCTTGCTGTCTCTCTGTCTGTCAATAAATAAATAAAATCTTTAAAAAAAAAAGAAATAAACTGTTATAAACTAGAGGACAAGCAAGTGTTGTATTATACACACAAACTGTGTATATAAAGATACAAGAAACAAATAATTTTTGTTGTCTCAGGGAAAGTTGGAGGGCTTTTTGGATTTTTCTACTTTTAAACTATCATCAATGTGAGTACATTATACCTGAAATTTTTTAAATTAAGGAAAACAAAAAGTACTTCAATATCCTACACTGTTACCTTTTACAGTTATTTTCAGATCAAGTAGGATACTAGATATTAACTTTGAGCACAAAAATGTGCCAAAGAAACTGATTAAACAATAAAGAAAAATACTCAAAATGGCATCTTTCCATACATAAATATATACGCAGAAAAAAATCCTGGAAGACATGAATTTGGCACAGGGTTCCATAAGAAGACAGAAAAGACCATGAAGGCAGGCTTCATTTTTTGGTACTGTTTGGTACTACAAAAATATATTTATGTGTGATTTGTATGGTTAAAAATAAATAATGGAAGATAAATAGCTCTCCGGAATAAAAAGGAATGTCACTTACCCCACCTGACTGGCTGAGAACATGAGAAGCTGGACCCCAGGAAGCAAAGAACTCATAAAACATGAAAATCACTGACAGTCCCCGTCCAGTCGCAGTCCCGTCCCAGGACAGATAAAAGAAATACAAACCAAAAGAACAAAGGCTCTGGAGGGTAGGGAAGGCTGAGGTTTGAAATACAAAACAGGGGCACCTGGCTGGCTCGGTTGGTGAAGCATGTGACTCCTGATCTTGGGGTCGTGAGTTCGAGCCCCACAGGGTGTGTGGAGATTATAAATAAATAAACTTTAAAAAAAATTAAATACAAAACTGGTGTCACCAAGCCACACCCTGACTTGGCAGCGGACAGTGCCATTGCCCGCTCTCGTCTTCTGGAAAGTGAGCTTGCCAGAGCGAGCAAAGGGCTTTGCCAGAGCCGCTCCTATCCCACATCCCCATGGCCTCCCTCCTTTCCACACAAGTTATTTCTACAAAGACGTTCTCAGCAGGACTCTGAAAAGAACCCCAAATGCCCAACCAAGGAGAATAACCACACGATTAAATTCTGGGCAGTTGCTACCATGACCGAAATGGATGTGAAACCGTTCGGTGGAAGAAGAACACAGACCATGTGAAAATGCCATGTCAACCAAGGAGAGCCTCAAGGCTCGTCCAGCTTGAAGAACCAAGTCCCCACAAGCACTCCCATGACCTCTACCACTGGAGACGTCAGCCAGGAACGCAAGCTTTTCTAGATCACTCCCTTAGAGAAACGGAAACAGAGGACAATACATTCTAGCTTTACAAAAATGCTTCACATCCTGATTTCTGCTTTGGGACAGAAAGAGCTTCCGGGAGATCTGGGAGAGCTGAAAAGAGAAAGGAGCATTTTGGCAAGGCAGCCAAAGAAAGGCGCCCCTGGTCTCTGTGCCCTGGTGCCCCGCTCCCAGAAGAGGGCCTGGCCTGAAGTCCCCACTGACACCTTCCACACTGCACTACTCAGCTCTGCTCCCTCGGATTGACTCAAGAGCCCACATACAAGCAGGAAACGGGCCATCTCAGGGGAACAATCACAACCGGAACAGGGGACATCAGACTGGAAGGTGCTAGCACAGCACTGAAAGAAGATGGAAGGGAAGGGGTGAGGCCATGCCCCGGGCCAGGCACTGGAGGCCTGGTGACACAGAAGCAGCGGGAGAGGCTGGGAAGGTGACCTTCAGTTGGGAGTGAGGTCAGCCTTCCACATCTGTCCCAGTTCCAGAAGACAATGTAATCGCAAGCCAGGCTGATTTCCCCAGGAAACAGGGATCCAGCCGTATGAACTCCACTCCAGTAACATAAACAGGAGAGAGGAGACGTGAGAGAGCTGTTTTCTCTGAGCCCCACGTGCGGGCAAGGAGTACTAAGTAGGACTTTGCTTCCGGGGGCTCTGGAGGTCTGCCCAGAAACCATCCTTCACACTCAGTCTGTGGGTTCTGTCCCTAGCCTTGTGCCTTTTAGCCGACTGGGCCCTCGACAGGGGCCTTTCTGCTGTCAACCGGCTGCCACATTTGTGCTTTATGCATTCTTCCAGAAAGTACCTCTTCTAACTGAAACTACACTCTGGGTGATACCCACATTGGAAAGGGGAAAAACCATCACTCCATTACTCAGGCCTCCTCGTTCCCTTTTACCAGCCACACCCCTAACTCCACCATGTCACCTCTAGGGAGACACCAAAAAGAAAAGAACCCAGTAGAATGTGATCTCAGTTCCGGTCCCTCCGGGCTGGATCCTTTAGAATCGTGCAGTGGCTAAAAGTCACTGGCTTTTTAACCGAACAGACAGAGTTTTAAACCAGACTCCACATATCGGCAGCACGACCTCAGAAAAATTGCTTCCTGTCCCTGAGCTTGGTTTTGTCATCTCGAACTTGGGAATACTACTACTTGCTTCAGAGGATAAGATCTCCAACGTGTCTGGGACTCTGGAGGCACTCCATAATCGACAGCCTTCAAGGTGCCCTCTGGGTCTCTAAGGGGCTACATCTACACTATGCCCAGTAAGGAGGGGCTGTCCAGGAACACCATCAGCCCAGTACTGTTGCAATCCATAAGATAAACATTTTCAGGTCTGATAATGCTTATGGTAACAAAGAAAAAAACTAAGAAAAAAAAAAAACACCTTTATAGCTCATCCCAGCCTTTCACTTGCATTAACGAGGTTTTTTTTTTCCCATCAACATTTAAATTCTTCAAAACATTCTCTAATGTGTTTCTAACTCCCCAGAGGGGTGACATGGGCAAAGGCAGGGCCATATGGCAAGTGACAGAGCAGGGTGCTCTGGGCCACCTTCGTGGAGGGGGTCACTTGTCCCCTCTGGGCTTTCAAATGGGACAGAGTGGGCACAAGGGCAGCAGATGGGCCCTGCTGTCAGCCTGTCCCCTGCTCCCCCATTCCGCAGATTCCTTGGGAACCCCACTTACAAAGCAAGGCCTCCAGGCAGGCTTGCCCCCTCACACCTGTGTGACACGTGCGTAGTCTAGCACAGTTCACGCTCTGTGCCCCCTCTCCCCACAAACGGCCACACTGAGGTGAGGGGGTAGCCTTGGATGGTCTCCAGGCTCCAGGAGTGTTGGCAGAAACAAAGTGACTCAGGTTAAGTCGTTGGCATTTGAGAGAAATGCCTTTCAGTTCCAAAGACAGCAGATGAGTGGCTTCCAGAGGCACCAATTCTTGGGCCCAAGAATCACAGAGCACTTCACATTCCACAGAGCACTTTCAGCATCCACTGTGACCTTACACAACATTCATAGCATCTTGTGAAACCACCACTGATTTCCCCAATTTAAAGTAAAAGAAACTGACGCAAAGAGTTGGACTGGCCCAAAGTTGTTTATTTGGCTTTGAACTAAAGAAAGGCTAGCAAAGTTCCAGCAGACTGAGAAGCAAGCTTCCAGAACCACATGGCCCCTGTCTCACCCTCCCGCTACAGTTTATAACTGCTTGGCTACCGGAGCCAGGAGGAGGGCAGAGGGCCTGTGGACTGCTGCTGCTACCTCCCCTGATGCTGGGGGAAAATAATCCCCTCATCCCCCTCTCCGTCAGGCTGCCTTTCAGCCCCTTCCCTAGTCCGGGGCTAAAACCACTCGGAGCCACTCTTCCCGCACCAGGGATGCCGTCCACTCCCAGTCCGCAGGACTGCAGCGCTCCCACCACCACCACTGTGCTGCGTGTGACGTTCCCCAGGAGCGCCGGCAAACCCACCTAGACCCTCGACCACCTGACGTGAGCAATTCTGGGGCCAGAGCGCCAGGGGAGCGGACAGCAGGCAGGTGGTGGTGGTAGTGGGTCGTCTGCCACCATTCGCCTGTGTCCAGGTTGCACACGCTGTTCTTGGGCTTTAAGGGGAAGATGAAATGACCACTGTCTTTAGTCTCGCCATGTCTTGATCTTCCACTTCTCAGTTCCTATTTCCCATCCCAGAGACCTGGCCCCACTGCCCTACGATGGAATGGGAAGTAGGGAGGAGGAGGGAAACCCAGAATGAGGAAGGGAGAAGAAAGGAAGGAACCAAATGGCCTGCCACGCACACAGTCAGCCTCTAAATGCAGCAGAGATGGTTTCTGGAAAGGAGGAGGGAAGGTGCGCAGATGAAGCTGGCATGCTCACGAGATCTCCTGTTCCCCTTCCCCTCCACAGGCACAGAGACGTCATGCCCTCCATCCACAGCTCCCTGCCCCCAAGTCTCTGGTCTCCAGGAACTAACCTTTGGTTTCTGCTATCCAAGAAGTGCAGTGAGGGGAAGAGGGCGGCTGAGCAGGAACTGCCAGGCATCTTTCCTGTCCCCAGACAACATACTCTGCACCCCATTTCATCCTTATCACCCAGGCCTATCATGAGCGCCAGCGGTGCAGCAAAGAGACCTTAGACTCAAGAGACACAGACCTGGGCCTTAGTTCCCACATCCCCACACACGGATTCCTTCAACTCCTGGGCCCCGGTTTCCATATCCCTAAAACAGGGAAATAATATCCATTTGATACGGCTCTTGTGACGATCACACGCTAGGTCTGAGCACAGCCCCGGCCACTGGAAAGCATCTGGATTAATGCGAGGATACTCCCCTCCTGCCACCCCGAGAGTCGGCACAGCACAGCAATCAGGTCATCTGGTTAGTGACCGGCTCTAGGGCAGAACAGGTGCACTGTGGACCCACGTCTTGATCTAGCTCTTCTCCAGCTGCACCTCTCTCCACATACGGTTAAGGGCCAAAGGCCAAGGGGGCTGTACCACCGGGAGCCCACAGCCCCCCCTCCTAGACTGCACTGTGGATACCCAGCACCCCACCACCCCTGTACCAGCAGGCTGAGTCCGTGTGGGCTTCTCCCCTGAACTCTTCCCAGATGTGTTTAACCCTAGGCCCAAAGGGTAGGGAGAAGGTGGACAGAGCTTGGACAGGAGGTGGCCCCCCCAGGTGTGAGAAGGTAAAGCCTGCCCAGAGGCCTTGCTTTATAAGTGGGGTTCCCCATACCAAGGGGTCTACAGGGTGGGGGAGCAGGGGACAGGTTGATGTCTGTTCCCCTTACACCTGGAACTGGGGCTCCCTACTCTGCTCTGCTTGACCCTAGGACTATGCAGAACCCTTCAGGGCCCAGGTGTGAAAGCCGAGAAGAAGGGGTGGAGAAGTTCAGCACCCACTTCCAGCCTCAAACATGGCAGGGCTACCTGGCCGGTGTACACGGTAAGCATCAGCAGTGTTCATCTGAAGAAAAGATACCTCTGCTAAAAACACAGACCAAGACTGGATTCTGCTGCCTGGAAGGACAGAAGTCCACAAAATGGTGCTGCACTGTGAACGGTGGGCCACCTCAGAGTGGGGAGGTCTGAGAGCCCATGGGGAGCAATGTGGGAGCAGAGATAAGGGCCCATCAGAGATGCACACAGCCTCACTCCTTTTTCCCTCTGAGTAACTGTCCTCACCTAGGAAGCAGGAGTAAAAGATAGGACAGGAATTCGGGAAAGGCCAGCTTAGGAGGAGCCCAGAGAGCATGACCCAGTTGGCAGGAAGGGCAGGTGACAGGGCCAGACGAGGCGGCGGGGGCGAGGCCAGAAGTAGGGGGAAGAGGGGACAAAGGCAGGGCAGGGTCCCTGTCACTGAGGGGCAGTGGGGAGGACGGGACATGCAGCAAAAGGCATGAACAGCTCTTGGCTGAGGCAGCTCAGAACCTTCTTGGGCTTCTGCGGGTCATTAAAGGCTGTTAATTTTCGGGATTTGGGGATGTGAGCATTTCTCCACCAGGAAGGGCTTCAGACCATTAGTTTTCTTTGTCTGGTCTCCATCCAAAGAAAAGAAAATTTGAAACCTCAGCTAATTAAACAGGAAGGAAAGAAAGGGAGTGGATTCCCTGAGCCACCACACTGAGGGGAAGAGGCTGCCCCCCCCCCCCCGCAACTTGCCGGAAGCGGGGAGGACCAGACCCAGGGCCGCGGTCCTCATGCTTCCCCACCACGGAGACACAAGGCCCTGCTGCACCCTGCACTTCCCGGGGAACCCCACAGTGCTGAGTCCTACAAACGGACACTGCACATAATGGTGCTGTTGGTTTAGGGTGAAGGAGACGAGAGAGGGACAAAGCTAAAGACAGGTTCTACACGTAAGGACTGCCCAGGTTTCTCCGACCAGGGTGCTCTCTGCCTTGAAGCTAACACGCAAGGTATTTATTTCCTGCCCCTCGAGAAAGCAAATATACTGATTATTCACCATTCCTCCCGAAAGCTGGGGACATCGCAGCAGCCTAGGGAAGAGAGAGCAGTGTGATGGGTTCTGCTGCCACGACCCACATGGCCCAGGGCTGCAGAAGGCTTCCATTTACTAGCGACAGGGAATGCTGGATTGTGCAGGATGAGGGCATGCGTGTTGGACACCATCCGAGCTGTCACCCCCTCATATTTGGCCCTTGATCAGTGACTTCTCCTCCGAGGTTCCAGATGTAAAATTCTATGAAACTACTATCCTCACAACACTTGCACTTCATGCTTCCCAAGAGCGATTACAATTATGTTCCAATATACGTGATGTAAGGGTTAACTTCACAGATGAAACGAAGAATCCTGCTTGCAAGTGTCAATAAAACCAATTAATGACTAGCTATTAATACTATGAAGAATCCTATCCCACATGTAAAAACGCATATTTGGTCATGGCAAAAAGTAATTTTCAACAATTTTTTTAAAATGCCACTGCATTTCTCCGGCGTGGATTTCTCAAACAGACTGGAAGAAATGTCAAGCATCAGTGAAGACTGCTCACTGGAAGGTCAGGTGCAGACAGGACAATATTAGCAGGGGTCGTGGGGGTGGCAGCAGTAAGTCTCTTTTGTCCACACAGCAATAGAAACAAGAAGCGCTTTTACGTACATTATAGCTGATGATTCTTAAACTCCGGGTGAGGCAGGTAATATTATAGCAAGGCAGAAACTAAGGCTGGGAAAGGAAGCTAGGTCATTTTTCCAAGGCCATAGAGTAATGATAAAACCAAGATGCCATCTTTGTGATTTCCTTTTCAGTTCAAAAATGCCCCCTCATTCTCTTAGCCTGTTGTTCTTTCTAGAATCACTTGCTGTTTCCTTTGTCTTTTCAAAGCAAACGACTGTTAAAAAGTCCAGAAACAAGGAACAACAAATGGAGAGAATAAAACTATTTTCATCCTGGGGGACAAACTGTAAAACCTGCAGTCATTCCATAAGGCTTATTAGGCAGCTCTTTTGTTCATGTAGCTGTCTGAGATTTTGTTCATAACCACCGTTTGTGATACAGCGATTGAGACTTCTCAGAAACTGAGCCCCACGGCATAAAGACAAGAAGACCACCACCCTCCTACCAGGGACCGACGACTTCTGTCTCTGCATCCCCAGCACCTAGTACAGCGCCTGACACCTATAAATGCTCCATGAACATGGACTTCATGAAACCCTGTGCATCCGGTCTTTAGTGCACACCGACCAATGCCGTCACCAGCTCTGCTGGGGAAAGGTCTCCCACAGGAGGTAAGCAGAGCCACGTGCTGAAGGAGGTGACAGGTTGTTAGAAGGCAAGGAACCACAGGTAGGGAGATGGAACAGTCAAGATCAGCAGAGAAGCGGGGCTCTTTGGGCCTCTCCCGGGCACCCAGAGCAAGAACATGAATGGGCAGGACAAATAGCTAAGAGAGAGTTGTGATGGATGGATTTCATTCACTTGGTGGCAGTTTCTTAAAACGCAATTCGTCTGTATGCAGTGGATTAGAAAGCTTATCTTCCTAGAATACAAAGTATTTAGATATATAACATCACGTCCCACAAAACAACTCCGTGAAAACAATGAGGCTGTTTTCATTCATTTAAAATTGGCAGTGTGGATGCCGATGGCCTGTACTTTCACTTCGGAACTCTTACTCAAGATGGGGAAAATTCTGATTTGCACATATAAATAGAAACAGATGGTCACAGACATTCTTTAAAAACAAAACAAAACAGCCCAATATTCTTTATTTAAACTAATTCAAAAGCTCTGAAACAGTAAGACATTTATTCCAAACCCCTACCACTCACGCCATCTAATACCCTCTGGAGGCCTTATCTCAAGTATGTCCCACAACTAAGCCCCTAAAACTTACAGTCACTGCTAAGCCCATGTAAATATTATCATGGCATTAATTTGTGAAACATTAATTCCTTCTTGTACATTGCTGCCTTGCCTTTTAACTGAAGATGGCATACGCACGTACACACATGCCAAACACCAACTTTTTTTTTTTTAATGTAGGCTGCACACCCAGCGTGGAGCCCAACGCAGGGCTTGAATTCACAACCCTGAGATCAAGACGTGAGCTGGGAGCAAATGACGCTTAACCCACTGAGCCACCCAGGCGCCCCTAAATACCAACTTTTAACATCTGGGCACCCATACCCACGTGCTAACCTTTTTCTGTCTTGGTTACCCCAGAGTCGTGCTTGGCACATAGTGGGAACTCAATAAAATAATCACTGAATGAATTGTGCCCCAGGATAACCACTGGGTATTTCTCTTTCTCTGATTGACTTATTTTGCTTAGCATTATACTCTCTATCTCCACCCATGTCATTGCAAATGGCAAGATTTCATTCATTTTTATGGCTGAGTGATATTCCTCTGTGTGTGTGTGTGTGTGTGTGTGTGTGTGTGTGTGTGTATCACATCTTCTTCATTTTTTTTTAAGATTTTATTTATTTGAGAGAGAGAGAGAACATGAGCAGAAGGAAGGGCAGAAGGAGAGGGGCAAGCCGACTGCCCCGGCTGAGCAGGGAGCAGTAGGTCCCTGCATCAGTTCCGCCCCTCAATCCCTTTGTAATCTTGGGCAAGTCACTTCACCTCCGAAAACTGGGAGGGGGTGACCTCCATACCCTGTAAGGGCACCACCTAGAACTATCCATGGCTGTGAACACACGGAACCAGCTGCTACCTCTTTAAGCTCAGTGTTCATCTACATCAAATCATTCCACAATAGCAAGATGATGTGAGGCCATCTCTTCAAAATTCACAGAAGAATTTTTTCAAGTAAATTGCAGGATATGGATTCTTTAAATTTTTTTCTATAAGAATGATTTATCCCAGCTCCCCAGAATATCTGCAATATTATTCTGCAGAGTGTATCTTTCAGAATCTTGTAACAGATAATTGTTATTTAAATGTTCCATTTCTCTTGAACAGCCCCTTCCAGTGAGAGCCAGTCAACACTCTCAGAATTTCTGCTCTCACAAGGCATTTCAACATATAAAAAGCAACTTACATGGTATAAGTAAAGACAAGTAGATCAAAGAAGTTACACAATGGCCATTAAGAACATGAAAAGATGCTGAACATCATTAGTTATCAGGGAAGTGTAAGTTAAAACCACAATGAGATTCCACTGCACACCCGCGAAAGTGGCTGATGATGCCAAGGATGTGAAGGAGTGGGAGCTCACACACATTGCCAGTGGAAATGAAAAATGGCATGACCACTTCAGAGAACAGTATGGCGTATCTCAGAAACACACACTCAGTATATGACCCAGCAATCCCATCCCTAGGTATTCGCCTAAATCAAGAAATGAAACATTATGTCCACACACAGACTTCCACTCAAGTGTTCATGGCAGCTTTATTCATCATAGTTGCAACCCAGGAAGGACCCAGATGCCCATCAACTGGTGAGCTGATAAACTGTGGTACAGTCATGCAATAGAATATGTCTAGGCACAATCTGCCTGTATTCCTAAATTCTTTTTTTTTTTTTAAGATTTTATTTATTCATTCGAGACACAGAGATACACACAGAGAGAGAGAGAGAGCACGAGCGGGGGGAGAGGCAGAGGGAGAAGCAGGCTCCCCGCTGAGCCAGGAGGCAGACGTGGGGCTTGATCCCAGGACCCTGGGATCATGACCCAAGCCGAAGGCAGACACTCAACCATCTGAGCCACCCAGGCTCCCCTATTCCTAAATTCTTTGAGTACCTTTCCAAAGGCTTTTAAAAGAAATTTCTCTGGATTTGCTGGTTCCTCAATCATTCCAAGTCTAATGCAGTTCCGACAGCTGTCGGTTCCAACATCATCAGCCATCCGTCTGCCCGGCCTGGCCCCCCTGCCCGCTCTCCACAGCAGCACCTGTCAGCGTCTGTGCAGTGTGTTAATGACTGTCTTCACACTGGGGAGGGCTCTACTTCCCACATTTCCCAGAAGGAAAGTGTTCTGCAGGATACCACTCGAACCTCTACTGGTCAGTATCCCAACGACACAGAACACTGATAAAAGAAACTTGATGCATTCCCATGATAATTATTGAAAAAAAAAATTTAAGCAAAGGAAAAATGAGAGATGCTGGCACACACTTTCTGTTCCTCAAGTCTCCTCTGAGTTCACCTGGGGCCCTCCCCTGGTCCTGTTTACGCACACAACCCCCCCCGCCAGTTCCCTTGCCGGATGGGCAGCTATTAATATCTCTCAGCTAAGGTGACCTCCCCTTTCCATCATTACTGAAGGCATCCCATTTTCCACACTAATTTCCTCCCAAGCACTCTGCTCTCCAGCATAAACTGAAGGTCCCTAGGAAAGATGCCTGTCCTCTGAACTCAGCAAGGTTACTTTCCCCATTGTTCCTTCTCCTCCTCACAAGGGGCATTCGCCAGCTAGGATGGAGGAAAGGAAAAATCAGATGAAGTAATGCATTTTTAATAGAGTACAAAATGCACATTTTCTTTTTGGTTATTAAACATAAAAAGCCCACTCAATGGACATTGGGGATGAGCGTTCTGCGTCGAGCTTCTCAATTTCTTCATGTCCTGTGTGCCCAGACCCGTGCAGGAAGCCAAATTCAGCCAGGTTCCCGAACTTTCAGCACCCACTGGGAGGACAGAGACCCCAGAGACTGCCCCATAAGGGGCGCTGTGCCAAATGGTGCACTGAGGGTGGAAGTTAAGTTCTCAGGACCTCAGCTCCTTTCTCTACAAAATAAGAGACCTGGTGAAAAACCAACGGGCCCATGTCGGCTCACAGAATAAAACCCCTTAACATGACAACTGAAGCTCTCAACACTCTGACCCCCTTGCTCTTTTCAATGCCTATCTTCACATCCCTTCGCCAACCTTCCATACTCCATTCCTATCAGACAGCTCATTCCCTGAAGAAGTCGCATGGGTTTTCACACCTTAGTGTGTGCTCATGCCGTTCCCTTGAGTGGAATGCCGTTTCCCACTTCCACCCCTTCTCCAATTAAAACCCTTCAGGCTTTGGGGCACCTGGGTGGCTCAGTCGGTTAAGCATCTACCTTTGGCTCAGGACATGATCCCAGGGTACTGGGATCGAGTCCCGAACTGGGTTCCCCGCTCCGCGGGGAACCTGCTTCTCCCTCTGTCTGCTGCTCCCCCTGCTTGTGCCCTCTCTCTGTCAAATGAATAAATATTAAAAAAAAAAAAAAACTTCAGGCTTTAAGATCCACCCAATGCCACTTCCTCTGAAGCCTCCCCATCCCCTTGAGGTTCCTGGGGTCCTCTGATCCTACCTCTTTAAGAAAATCTACTTTCACCCTGCCTTGTTTTGTAGTTCATTGTTGAAAAATTGTCTTCCCCACTAGATTAAGTTGCTCGAGGGTAAGGCCTATGTCTTCTTGATCTCTGTAGCCCTACAATGCTGGCCTCAGTGCGTTGCTCACAAACAGTCCATAATGGTTGCATTTAATTTAATCTCTATGACTCCTTTCACCTCCAGCAGCTACTGTTTGATTCTATGAGGCACATGAACAGGAGGAGATCAACATCTCAGAGGCCGAAACACCTCATCCTCCACCCAGCGCCGTAGCCCATTACCTGTCCCTCTCTTTGGCACGTACCGCTTTCTACTGTGTTGGAGGCTATTTGTGGACTCAGCTTCAGCAAAACACCACCATACCATACTCTCCCTGGAGACCAGGCAATGTGCCCTACATCTCACACCCACTGTAGAACGGGAAAACACGACGTGTTCCAAGGCTTGGTAAGTGATTAATGATCCAAGGCTCTGGTCATTGCACAAGGCATGGGTGTGATATCTTTCAAAGTCACACTTGGCACCTGGAGTGCTAGGAAAACTCTGAGAGTTCCAGAAACAACAGCGTAATGATCGTGCTTTACATTTCTTGTTTTTTCCCCTGTGCTTAGCATACCACCAGCTGAATTATTAGCAATAATGACCATGTGTGTAACACACCTTACAGATAACAGAATTTTATTCAACAAACGTCGAACACCTACTTGGTGTCAGGCAGCGTGTTAAACGTTAAAAGTGATGAAGATGGAGTTTCTGCTGAAAGAAGATCCTGTGTATTATTTTAGCTTCACAACAATCCTACGAGGCAGTGGGATAGGTATTAATTTCCTCATCTTACAGACAATGAAACTGAGGCTAAGGAGATGAAATAAATTCTCCAAATAAGAAATGGTCCAGAGGGGCAGAGGTGTAAACCCAGATTTGCCGCTGCTCCTGCCCCCTTCCCCCCACCATGCAGCCTTTGAAGGGTGGGAGGTGGTACCCTGACAGGCGTACACTCTTCCCACCCTAAGCAGGACTGGCCCCAAAGAAAAGTCTGGAAACTTGGCAGGCTGTTTTCATGGCCACCGCTCTCTGACCAAGCCCCTGGGGCATCCTCTGCAGTGTCCCCAAGGAGGTCATGCCTTCCTCTGGAGCCAGCAGTACACCCAACTCAACTCGGCCCAAAAAGGTTATACTCTGCCTGAGCGCCAGACGCGAGCAGGTGGTGGGCAGGTTCCAGTTCCTGCAGAGATTCCAGGCTCCCAGGTCCCGGCTCCAGCCCCACATGGGCTGTCCACGTTCTGTCCTCCATTCCAGCACCGTGTTGCTCTATCGGCTAAGGCCCCATATGCCCGTCTGTGTGACAAGTCCCCCCACCATTTCCTTCCCAGGAACCATCCATATGATCTCAGCAAGGTCCTTCCTGCAGGACAATCCTGGCAGGCTCCTAGGGGAGTGTCTGCGGCACGCAGGGCCTTCTGATATCCCCTCAAGTCGATTCCCATCTGAGAATAAGGCAAATCCAAATGTGTGGCTCAAGTTCATAGGTATGAAACCCTTCAGACACCACAATCATCACAGAAATGAAAATTACTATGAGGAAAGCCCTGCCATGCCCTTTGGGGACACGAGGGCAGATGAAGACAGAGAGAGAGAGGTTAAGGGGCACTGCTAAGCCACAGACCAAGTTCATGCTAAGAGTTCACTCCATATTTAAGGTCCTCTCAGGGTAAAATTTTGAGACTGAGGTTTCAGAGCAGACAAATAAGACATTAAGCCCCATCAGCGTTGTAAAGAGGGAAGAAACCTGGTCTACACAGATACCCAAGGACCAGTCTGGCTCTACCACTAACCGGCTGTGTGGCCTTGGCTAGGGGACAACCTCTCAGCCCCCGTCTGGGCTGGCCTATCTCACAACACGCAATCTGTCCACAGGAATGCTAAAATAAAGTCTCATTTAGACATAAAACTCTAGGAGTCTAAGATTCTATGTACATGGGGGCAGGGTGATTACAAAAGTCGGACAGCATTACTTAACACAAACTTCATCCTCTGGATTTGGGGACAGGGAGAATTCCTGGTGACATCTGAACACAGGGCCAGCCTCACTCATGGCCAACACTGAGCTCTTGGCAAAGCCCACAATAGTGGCAGTGACCACTGCGGATAAAAACCATGATCAGGGACAAGGTCCCTCACCGTGAAGAACTTACAGTCCAACTGAAATATACAACTGCCACTTCAAATGGTGCAAGAAAATTTACACGAGCGTGTTACTGCTGTAGGCAGAGTAAAGAGCAGGGAAGACGCGTGAATTCCCACACCTACCCAGCACCTGTATCTGATATCTTCAGGTCAGTGTCTCGCTAATTCTCCTGGCGACCCTGGGAGCTGGGTGGTATTATCCTTGTTTTGTAGATGAAGAAATGGACACTCAAACAATTAACTCTTTTGGATCACCTAGCAAGGAGGTGGCAGGAATCAACAGATATTCTAACATTTCCCTCATACTTAAAAATGGAAAGTTCCACATAAATTAATTATCCAGAAAAAAAATATGTTTTTTTTTTAATATCTTGGTTGTAATCCCAGAGAAACAAATTTTGTATTTTCCTGGTTTAAAAAAAATATATATATATTTTTGTTGTTGTTGTTGCTGTTGAAGTAAGCTCCATGCCCAGTGTGGAGCCCAACATGGGGCTTGAACTCATGACCTTGAGATCAGGACCTGGCTGAGATCAAGAGTCGGATGCTTAACCAACTGAGCCACCCAGGCGCCCCTTTCCTGTTTTCTTAAATATAGAATGCTCAGTATAGTTCTGCCTTGATACTCAGGATTATCTGCAGAACCAAAGCCTGTCTGTCTTGTAACAATGAATGGTCAGCATGGGACACAGAACTGCCGGCCACCTCTCTGTTGGGCTTTTATTCTCTCTGCTGCCAGCTATCCTGCCTTCCGTCACAGCTGCCTTCTCCTTCACCTACCGTCTGACCTAGACACGAGGGCCGCTGAGTTGAGAGGCCTTTTCTGTTGACTTCCGGCATCTGGATATGTTCCAGATGGCAGAGGTTGCTAGAAGTCTGACCTCTAGATAAGTGGAGCATAATTATGCCTAAGAGCTGGGGGGACACATCATAAAGAAGTTATCAGAGTGTGTGTGTGTGTGTGTGTGTGTGTGTGTGTGTGTAGGGGGGAGTGGGGAGCAAGGCCAAAGAGTGGCAGTTTCCTGGATCAGCCAAACTTAGCACCAGACTTTAAACCTAAGAACATGAAGTATAGAGTAAGGAGGAGAGAGACTACGCAAGGGCAGAACCGTTAGCATGCGCAAAAAACAATAGTACTAGCTCCCTTTCACTGAACATCTACTCTGCCTGGCACCAGCCTGTGTGCTCTCTGAACACGGTCTCAGTTAATTCATGACTCAGTATCATTCCTAAATTTCAGAAAGCTGAGGCCTGACTGAGCTTTTAAAACCAAAGACACGAGACGTCAGACATAGTAAGGAGCACGGTGGGATCTGAACCCTGGAATGAAAATACCATCCAAGTTCCTTCCTCCGAAACATGGGACCTTAAACACCCTTCTAACAGAAGCAGCCAGAAAATCTACAGAAGCACTCAAATAAAAAAGCTGAACTATGAACAGAAGGAAGCACATGAGATAATGAGGTCCATGAGAGCACCATCCTATTAGGCAAATTGTTAAAATGATCACCTGGTGCAGATGAAGACCATGGATGGTCTAAGACTCCCCAGGCATCTGGTGATTTGGAACCATTCCAAGATGGCACCTCTCTGGCAAAGGGCAAGTCTCCTTAACTGAGGAGCAGAGAGTTCATCCTCATCAAGATTTCCAGTTGCTGCCCCCCAATATCAGATCCATGCAAGGTGTGCTATCAAAAAACTCATAAACTGCTATCAGCCATAAGATCCTTCTCAATTAAAAATATTACTGGATGATTCTTCTGCATTCAGGCTTGCATGGAAACCACTGACTTCCCAGAGACAAGCCTCTCCTACGCTGAGCACCCAACAGGGCTAAATGACTTGGATGTGCAGATAAGGATCAAGAGCATTAAGGAGAGAAAAGCAAGAAAGGTGTATTGTACTAAAGATTACTGAAGACATTTTACCGGTTTTAAAATTCTGGACCCAGGATGAAACCTCACACACAGGTGAATGAATAAACATTTCACACAGTTCACCTGCTCAGTAGTAGATGGGTTACTAAAAAGTTACATGCAAATCAAAAGTTGGTTAGGTGTGCTTATTTTAAACATTTAGGGAGTATGGGCTTTGAAAAGATTTTACAGAGAATCCCATCCAATTTTTCACACAAATGTAAAGAGTTGTTCAGAGTCACACAATTTATCAGCGGCAGGGCAAGGCCCCTAAATCAGGTTTGCTGGGGCCCAATCCAGTGCTCCTTCACTGCCCAAGGGCTCACCACCTGCCTGTCCCCTTCTATAAAACTTAAATAACCACCCACTCTACATACTAGTAGTTTAAAGGCTTGATTACATGATATAATCAAAGGTGGGGCTCACCTTTCGTGCATCTGGGCCCCAACCACCAGCACAACAAAATATTTACTGTGAACCAGTCATGTTCCAGGCACTGTTCTGGCCACTGGGGAGCTGGGGGGCAAACAAAACAGAATGAAGTCTCTGTCATCACTGGGTGTCCAGCATCATTCCGGTGGAGAGACAGACAATAAACTGATAAATGCACGGCATCTACTGTCAGAGATGACCACTAGGAAGAAGAGAAAGCTGCAAGACAGGGATTTTCGTATCCTCTGCTCTCGAATGCATCACCAGCATCCAGTAGTGCTCAATAACTACTTTTTGACTGAAGGAACACTAGCGAAGAGTGGTGCCACTTTAGATAGGGAAGTTAGGAAGATATGAGGTGATATTTGAGCAATATGTGCAAAAAAAGACTTGGAAACTGTGTTACAGAAGGAAACTGCCATCACTTGGAGAAATGACCAAAAATAAATTTATGACTCATCTTTTAGGGTTTGTTTTTACAGAAAGCTCCACATCTACCATAGTGAATGGCCAAGCAAGCCAGCTCCGTGGGAGGCGCCCCTCACCCCAGGTGTCCTCTAGAGCCCCCCAACAGTGGCAGCAACTTCGACCTTCCACACCACAGTCACCGAAGGATCCAGAAAACCATCCTCCCCAACAAAGACACCACGAGTCTTTCTAAGACCAGAAGCTCTTGTGTGGGAGGATCCCAGCTCTTTGTATTCAAAATCAAGCCCAGTTCCTGGAATCTCCATTAATGACAGTAATATTATCATTACCACCTTGTACTGAACCCTGACCGTGTGCGGCATACTATAGGAAGCGTAACGTGAAAGATTACACTCGACCCTCGCGACAACTCTGCCGAGTGGGAAACACAAAGTCACTTGCTCGAGGCCACACTACCATTAAAAGGTAAAAGTCCACATCCAAACCCAGGCCTGTATGATTCATGCCTTTACCTTCTACATTACAGGAGGTGATCACTTAATGTTGTCTAAATGCAAATGAACTCAGGCACCATGTCACCGAGTACAACAAGCATTCACTTCAGCAGAAAGGCTAAATAACCAAACCCAAGCCATTCTTTTTTATGATGCCTTAAAGAGAATATAGTGAAATGTTTTTTCTTCATGTCAAACATCCCAATTATACTGTAAAAAAATCCACATTAAATCCATCCCCCGCTCTCTCTATAAACACTGACGGCTGCTTGGTGAAGTGTTCAGGGCACAGTCATTAAGTACTGTCTACACCGGGGCACCACCTGAAAGCCCCAGTTACTGATTCCGTCCTCTAACCAAGCAAATATCAGAGCCACTGAGGCAGAACAGCTTCACATGAAATGTGCCCCAACTTAGTGTGGTATCAAGTTCTGCCCGTGAGCGGTAACTGTGTCCCACGCTCTGTGCTAGAAGCTCTGTGTTCTCGGACAGGGCTCTGTGTTCTCCCGGCATCATAAATCCTAGACCCTTGTTCAAGGATTTTCAGAGCCCTCTCTGCTTCTGTAGATTAACCTTCACCGGGTATTCCAAAATCAAGCATTTTAACTTAATCCTGATCTTAATGGTTTGTTAAGGTACCCTCTATGTGAAGGTCTGAAAATATTCGAATTCCTTTAATAATGAGTTTACATGAAAGTAATTTTTCTACTAATTCCCAAAAGGAAATTACACACACACACACATACACACACCCTTCATAAAAACTAACACACACCACCACCTCTCATTTTGGGAGAACAAAATTTGCTGGCTATTTTTACCACACTATTTCCTAATTACTTATATCTGTCTCTTACGACTGTGAGCCCCGAAAGGTCCATATTTATAGAACTCTCGGCAACCGGCACAGTATACAATCCAATGGCTTGATGAGTAAATGAACGAACGAACGAACGAATAAATGAATACACACCCGAGAGACCTAGCTCTATATTCACTATCTCAAATTAGCCTAGATAAAAACAAGCTCTAGCTTCTCTAAGTAGAAATGCTACCTCATTCTCTAATCCATAGCCCCCCTGCAAAATATAGCATATCTTTGACTTTCCATCATACTAGATCTCAAAAGTATTTTAAGTGAATTAATCTGCATGACATATAGCAAGCAGATGCTTTTAAAAAATCATTATAATAGTTCCTGCTCTGATTTAGTCACATTTCCCATCTAACTTCCTATCCCAACTGTGATTGTAATCTATGAACAAAAATGTGCTTTATGAAAATTTTTTCAAGGCTAGCTACAGCAAACCATTCCTGTTCTTGGAACCTGAAGTACAAACTTTTGTTAATCCATATGCCTTCTCTCCATAAATACTTAAAGCCATTATTCAGATTAGGCCAAAATAAAGAAAGCACACAAGACTGCTTGTGCATCCTTTTTGAGCAAAAAAAAAATTCCTAAGTTATTGGGCCTTGGTTACATCTAGGCAGGAGCTAAAGCTCCCCAAGGTCTCATTCCTAATGGTCTGAACATACGAAAGAGTCTCATCTGACAGTCATCACACGATCATAAGCTGCTTCCCCAGTATCATGCTGCCCTAGAGAAGGCAATTTTCATCCATAAAGAAGGCAGGAAAAGAAAGAAAAGTTGGAGCAGAAAAGCAAACAGCAAAAAGTGATAAAATGGTGATCAGCTGGATTCCTTCCCTGGTGCCTACAAGGAGCCACAGGTCTCAGGATCATCTCCTTCCTAGAATGATCTGGCCACCAACTTTTCTCCCCAAAGTTCTTCAGCAAGAAGGCTTGGAGGACAGAAGCAACACTCCGTTCCAACACAAGATACTCATTCCAGGCCAGGGTGGAGGCCCATCAAGAACCCATCACCACCAGGCTAGACAGAGCTGCTGCTGAGCTGGGACTATTCACCGTCCGCTGCGTCCAATTTCCCAGGGGCTGATCCTCCCAGAAGAAAAAGCTCATAGAAGCAGAGACCCAGAGGTCACTGTAAAACCTTAGTGCACTGATTCGGCAAACATTTAATTGTACAAACAACATGCTGGCATTGGGCTAGGTGTCCAGAGAGCAACTGACAGTGTTGGTAAGGGGCTGAACCTGCACTTCCCATGGTCCAGGCCAGATTTGATTCCACCTGCAAACCACTGAAGTACGCTCTCCTCAAGATCGCTGCCCACACAGAACACTTATCATTAATGTCTGGCCAAAAAATCAGGTTTCCTTCCAGCACAGAGCAGGGATGGACCTTTCACCTCTTCTAAGACAAGAAACACACACTGAATGCCTGTGAGGTAAACACTGCACCTTCATCTTCTGTTTGAAGGAAGGAAACTGGAGTCAACTTGCCCAGAAGTGCAGAGCTAAGAAAGAGTAGAATCTGGTTTGAAATTCATATGTGGGTCCATCCAATAACAAAGTTCTTAATCTGTCTAATATGCTCCCTTAAAAAATGAACTTATTTGGACCCTAACACACGCAACCAGAGAACCCTCTGCCCTCTTTTTTGTCTGTTGAATGCATCCATTCAGGCCCAGATCAAAATGTCATTCCTTTCTCTTTTCCTCCCTTTCCTTGACTTAGCATAGTGTCTGGCATAAAATAGGTGCTCAGTCAATATTGGCTGAGTCGAAAATATACACGTCCACCATAGGAAAATCACGCTTTTTTTTTTTTTTTTTTTTTGCTGAGGCACGAGCATGTACTTAAATC
Organism: Phoca vitulina; assembly: GCF_004348235.1. Taxonomy (NCBI): domain Eukaryota; kingdom Metazoa; phylum Chordata; class Mammalia; order Carnivora; family Phocidae; genus Phoca; species Phoca vitulina. The sequence goes on along the minus strand of NW_022589745.1, from coordinate 6,620,647 downwards.
AATCAATTTCATTTTCACGGGTGTATGTATATACTCAACTTGGTATGTGTCAGGAAATCATAACCAGAACCACAGCTTAGCATACAAAGTGGTAACAGGACGATGGCTTCCGAGAAAAACCTTCCACTAAAAACTATCAGGAAAAGAAACAATTAATGCTTTACCTGCCTATAGGTCAACCAAAATTCTGCAAAAGCATTGCTTAGTATCTATAAAATATCTTCCTGAACCTAACCTGAATTAAGAAGGAACCTGGTTGTTCTAATAAATATACGAGCTAGTAATATCTAGTTTGGGAATTTATTTTTGTTCTCATCCTGGTATTCAGATAAGTCTGTGAAGACCAACTGTGAAAATCTTGTCTACATCTTGTTTTAAGAGATGGTCTAGTTTTTCATCCTGACTAAAATCCTTTCCCCTTAAACCACCCTCAAAGTAATACAAGCAAAAGAACCCAACTTGGAAACCGAAGATCTGAATTCAAAATCAAGTCCTGCTTCTCACCAGCTGTGTGGTCTTGGGAAAGTCACTTAATAAACCTCTCTATCAGCATCTTCACCTACAGAAATGAGGATGCTGCCTATTGAAAAGCTTTTGTACCAGTTAGATGGATCAAAACGACTGACATGTCAGTGGTGCTCAGTTAACATCAGGTGAAAGGAAATTTACTACTTCTCTTACCTCGAAGAAGCAGGACCTCAATTTCCCCATTTGTAAAATGAAAGAAATGGCACCTACCCCTTTGGGTCGCTGTGGGAACTCGGAGGTCCTATTGTCTGGCGTACAACAAAAGCTACACGAGGGTTTGTTCTCTCCTACACAAACACATGGCTTCACTCTACCCAAAATAAAATGAAATTGTAAAAAGGTTAGCAGAGTTATACTTAAACAGATCAGACCCTACAGGAATGACTATGTAGAGTAACTGTTGTCAAGAACTCTGAATGTACTAGGAAATTATGAAGTGCAGAACAGCTAATCCTCAAATCCCGGTATGATGACACAAAATCCGTGCTTACCCTACACATAAGGCTTCCATACTGAAGGGTAGTCGCAGCATTAAAAATGTAATGTAATTCACCACATTAACAAGCTAAAAAAGGAAAACCATATGGTCATTTCAATCGATGCAGAAAAAGCATCTGACAAAATTAAACAGTCATTCTCGAGGGAAACTCTCAGCAAACTAGAAATAGCGGAGAACCTGATAAAGGGCTTATACAAAACACCTGCAGCTACTGTCACACTTAACAGTGAAAGGCAGAATGCTTCCCCCTTAGGATCAGGAACCAGACAAGGATGCCCATTCTCCCCACGACCACTCAACGTCGTACTACCACTACCAGAGGCCTAGAGTGTGCAATAAAGCAAGAGAAATAAATGAAGGCAAACAGATTGGAAAGGAAGAAGGTACAACTTGGTATTCACAGATGATATGATCATCTATGTAGAAAATGCTAAGGAATCTACAAAAAAAGCTACTAGAACCACCAAGAAGTTAGCTTAAAGCAGGAGAGAACCTCTTAGGGTGATGGAAGTGTTTTATATCGTAATTGTGGTAGTGATCACATGACTGTACACTTGTCAGAGTTCATCACATTGTACCCTTAAAATCAGTTAAGTTTTAGGGGCACCTGGGTGGCTCAGTCAGTTGGGCGACCAAGTCTTGGTTTCAGCTTGGGTCAGGATCTTGGGGTCGCGAGATCAAGCCCCGGGTTAGACTCCACGTTCATCACGGAGTCTGCTCGAGATTCTTTCCCTCTTCCCCTCTCTCCCCCTCTGCCCCTCGCCGTGCTCACTCTCTCTCTCAAATAAATAAAATCTTTTTTAAAAAATCACTAAGTTTTATTATATGTGCATTACACCACAATGACGGCGACCCAAACAGGAAACAATACTTGACCACTCCTCACTCACAGGCTGCAGCCCTGCAGTCTGGCCTCCCCCCCACCCCACCAAATTCAAATATACTTATATTTGAAATACTTGAAGCTTTGTGGTTTCCCATCTTGAGGGGGAATTTCTGACTTATAAATCAGAAAAGCCCTGGAGAAAGACTTTTAAGTAATATAGAAATTAAAGCAGCTTTGCACATGAGGTCAGATAGAGTGATCAGGATTCTGCACAGTCTGGTAGGACAAAGCTCTATGAAGTGGACACGTCTGCAGCCGCGGAAGCTGAGCACAAAGACATTTGTTTATAAAACCCTAGAATGTGAGAACTGAAACCAGGGCTCTTCTAGTCTCTCTCTGGTGTCACAAATGAGAAAACCGAGCCTCCGGGAAGAAGCAGTGACTTGCCCAAGAACACAGAAGTTTCTACCAAAGACGAGAAGGATAACATCTAAGCTTTACAGTTTAAGGCAGAACTTTAATTAAGAAATAAATCAGAAGTCAACACAGCCTCAGAAGAAAATAAACACCTTTTATCTGATGCAGGAAAGAACAAGAAAGAAAAGCAAGAGAAGAGAGGTTTAACTGTGCTGGAAATAAATTATAGTTCAAATTTCAAAGGCAGGGCATTTTTTCTTTAAAAAAGTAAAATGCATCATGTGTGGCTCACACACACACACCTACACATATGCACACGCAATAATGGGGTAATAGGTTGCATTTTATTTTTTTTAATTCTATCAATCTTTCAATTTCCATTTAAGTCTCAAGTAGAAAGTTTTCCTACTTTTATAGATACTGAATTAAGATTTTTCAATACAGATAATTATAAAAGCAAATTAAAGTCAAGCTCTTTGTAGGAGTACTTAGGCAGTTTTAATTTTATTAATCTTCTAATAATATTAATCTTCTAAATCTAAAGTATCAAAATACACCCCAAAAGGAGGTCATTTGGCATTCTGCACAGTACAAAGTTAAAGGGCATAAAAAATAATACAGGCAGAGATGAGAACACATCAGGAGTCTAAGAGGATCAGCATTTTAATGCAACTCTTTGAAGATCTCCATTGACTTAATATATCTGAGTGCCCTGAAATCACGATCTTTACTTCATGGCACTTGATTAAACTTCAGCTTATGAAAATTCCTAAATCATCTTCATCCTGTCCAACTTAAAAGACACTCAGGCCCACCAAGACCTTCCCTCCTTCCACCAGGAAACCCGGGCCCAAGAGCAATGAGGGTGCAGAGGGCTGCTCCCTGCGTCCACAAAGCCCCCAGTCACTTAGCAACCGTCTAGCCTGGGGGCTCTGAGCACAGCACCTGGGACACCTGGGCTGGACGCTGCAGCGTGCTGAGCAGCACCCCTGGCCTCTACCCGGCCCTTCCCCCCGGGGTCAAACACATCCCTGGACCTCGCCAAGAGTCCCTGGGAGGCCAAACTGCCCAGGCTGAGCAGCTCCGTTGGAGCCCACTCTGGCTGCCCCACCACGGTTCGAGGGACGGCCTCGCCAGCCTCATCCTCCAACGAAGTTCTCCAGGCCACCCTCAGGTTTCAGAATCTCTGGCAAGACAGCCTCAGCAGCATTTTCAATGTCCCCAGCCCCTGCCCCCAGGCCAGCCCCACAGGACAGTGGCCAGCCAGCCCTGCACCAGTGCCCACTCCCCGTCTAAAGCACAGCTGGGCCTCACCGGGCTGCCCTTTCCACCGCTCGAGCTCTCCCTCTGATTCTTCTATTATTTCCCTCCCTAATGTATCAAGCTTTCCAATCAGCCTGCCAAAAGGCCTCGGGCTATACAAAAGAGAGCCACTGCGTGATGATTTAAAACATCCGGCCTCTGTTAGAATGAGCAAGGCCTATAATAAAAACTGAAATGACAGCAAGCTATGGTAAAATCAGACCATCCAAAGGAAAGAGCCAACGGTGCGCACTGCATGTGCTCCGTCTGCCCTGAGAGGCAAGGCCACCTTCGCTACCTCTTATAGTAAGACTCTGACAGCCACTCCGCCCGGGGGAGCTGGCACATACTCGGTCACGGCCACCCTGGTACACATGAAGACAGGCCATCTGTTTGGTACCAAAGGTCATCTAAGTCAGGTTCAAAACTCCAGGCTCCATCTCTAATTTGCTTAACTCCATCATTAGTCACTCTAGCCACACACAGATCCCTGCCTACGACACAAGAGGGAAAATTCCAGTTGGCACAGATCAGGTCAAGGCAGTGAAACGGTGCATCTGGAGAAACCTGACTCGCTGGGAGAACCGAGGCAGGTGGGGGCAGTGGGTGTTCCTGGGGAAAGCAGAAGAACAGGGCCATCCTCCCTCCCCACCCCCTCCCTGCTGCACCATTCATCACCAGGAGAACACTTCACACCACTCCGAAATTCCTCTCTCAACACTTCCCCAAACAGGATGTGTCCAATCAGTGAGTCATGAAAAATCGGGTATTTCTAAAAATCCACTGGAAGGAAGGTGTGGGAGAAAATTTCTAAAGGGAGAGAACAAAAAGACAATATGCAAAACTAATTAAGCATTCAAAAGGTCGGAAGTGGGGTGGCTGGGCCCTCTGTGACCTGACCCCACAGTGGCTGCCCGGCCTTTCATTTCACTCCACCCCCTGCTCAACTCAAGAGTGTAGCCCATGGCACCCCGGAACAAATCCATCTTCCGGCACCTTGTCATACCTACCCAGCTAGTCAAACCCTGGCTTTTTAACCCGTTAGAGCCCCAGCTTCTGGATCTATCCAACGCCGTCCTCCCCTCCCCCTAGGCATCCTAGTGCCCCCAGAAGTAATCTCTGTTATCAGTGCTCTGTAAGGACACTCAGCACATGTTACCTTGTATTAGAATTTGTGTACCATCTTATCTCCCTCCGCCAGACTGCAGCAGCCATGCCAGCCGCCATGAGTCCTCTCCGTGGGACAAGCTCTGGGCTAAATGTCCGTGACTTTTCTCATTTAATTCCCACACCAATCCTGCACCCAGGCAGTATTATTATCAGCTCTCCCATTTTATGGATTTAGGAGGCTCAAGCTCGAAAGCTGAGAGGCAGATAGATAGCATCGTGACGAAAGCACGAGCTCAAGAGCCCGAGTGCCCGGGGCTGAAATTCTGGCTTTACTCTGTCCAGCTCAGCGATCCTGGGGAAGCTACTTAACCTCTGCGTCCGGGGTTTCCTCTTCCCTGAACACAGATGACACCAGGCCCTAGCCACAGGGCTGTCAGAATTAAATACATCTAACTTCTGGGAAGCACTTAGTGCCTGGCACATAGTGTTATGTAAGTGTGTGTTAAATAAAAGTGAATGAGCCTCCCTGCCCAAGGTCATACAAGTATTAACAGGTTGAAATCAGTGTTTGAGTCCAGATCCAACTGGCTTCAATGCAGATGCTCTAATCACTGCATGCGCTGAGGAACAGCGTTAATTCCTCCTGGGACCCGGCCATTTCTCATCCATCCCTTTGCTCCTGCAAAGCATACTGGTCCCAGGTCACCACACAAGTTTTACAAGTGAGAGTGAAATGTGAAGAATTTATAAAAAGCTGTCTCTGAAAAGAGATCAGAAACACTAAAGAACTACCAGGGCCTTAGAAAGAAAAACCTTCAAAAAGCATAAAGGCCTCTCATCAAGGTAACCTCATAACCCGGATATCCATCCTGACTAGCTTATTTTGGAGACCCTGACATTAAGAAATAAGACAATATTACAAACAAGAAGACAGGGTGACAGGGCAGGAGGTCACCATGGCTTCTCAACTCCTAGATCTAGAACAATGCAGGTGATCCTCGGAGCCTGCTGGAACAGAACAGACGGTGGCTGGTCCACATCGCACCCTCGAACTCCCTCCTCAGGAGCAGCAAGGCAATCTCAACCCCTTCTTCACAGGTCCCAAGTACAGTTCCCAAGGGACTGAGCCATTCAAACATGCTCTTACTTTTTTAGGGGATCTATCTCACTAATTCAGCTGTCAAACCCTACCATCTAAGAATCAAGTCTCTCCCCTTTGGCCAAAGAAACAAGATGTCTAGGGACCGGCAATGCCAGTTTCTGAAACACCAGGGGTCATTCCTACGATCTAAGCTGTACCTGCTGGCCAGTTTTACTCATTCAACAAACACGTATTATGCATCAGGCACAATTCTAGGTACTGGGGATGCATCATTAAATAAGAGTCAAAAATTCCTGTCCCCACGAAGCTTACGATCTAATGTGGGGGGGCGGGGGAGACAGACATTACAACCGTGACGAATAAAGAACTTACTAGGTTAAGAGGTGGTACATGCTGTGGGGGGAAGGGAGGAGGGTCAGGGAACTGGTGTAAACCGTGAGCAGTGCAGGCCTCTTGAGAAGGTGATGTTTGAAAGAGGAAAAAGGAGTGAGCCACGTGGAGCACCTGGCAGGGAAGAAGACAGCTGTGGACAGAAGGAACAGCCAGAGCAAAGGTTTGGAGGCAGAAGCACACTGATGCGTGTGCAGAACAGCCAGGACGCGGCGTGGCTGGAGCCGAGGAGGTCAGAGGAGACGAGGCAGGGCCCCTCATCACAGGGCTCTCCCTCTCAGGAAAACGAGGGGGGTACTGACAGCACACCAGCCGCCCTAACTCCTTCAGCGAGTGTTTCCCTAGTGCACGCCGTCAGACGAAGAGGCCAGGTGTGCTCAGCAAGGCCACGGTCAGCCGGAGGCGGGTGTGGTGTGACCGGCCACTCGCTGACTGCCCACCCTGAGGGGGCTGCCACAGAGGCTGTGCATGGCCGGGAGGAGGACCAAGCATGGCCTCCAAAGATGCCCCGCTGAACTCTCTAGGACAGGCAGAGACAAGATGAAGAGGAAGTGGTTCTACCAGCAGAGGAATAACATTCATAAAAAGATAGGGACGCGGGGTGGGGTGATGCGTGGAGTGTGGCTGCAGGGCAGAATGGGGATGGGCTGGCGAGGCAGGCAGCGGCCAGAGTCTGGTCATGAGCCAAAAAATCAAGGGCGTCACAGTGAGTTTTAAGCTCCAAAGTTAAAGGCCAAGTCGTTGTTTTAGGATGAGCTCTGTAACTGCAACTGGCGCGGAGGCCGTTGGATAACTGGGCTGAGAAGTGACCGGTACCCACTGCAGCTGTGGGCATGAGAGGAGTCCGAGCAGGAGAGGTTAGGGGACTATTAGCCACCTGGGGGCAAGCCGTGTGGATTCACAGAGCACTTTCCCAAAGGGAGCACCAGCCCAGTTTCGACAGGGCTGGGCGCGGCCCCTCTGACTCCCACCTAAAGCAGGAAAAGGCAAGGCTGCTAGAAGACAAACAAAAACTGACCCCCCCTACACCCCCCCAACCCCATCGATGGCCAAGATGTTAAGATGGCAAAATGTTAAAGTACAGGAAGTCTCCAAAGAGCCCGTGCAAGAGGGGTCACAGACGTCAGATGCTGGGGAAACCCGAGGGCCAGCCAGGCAGGCCTCCTGCTTCAGGGGCGTCTTTGAGCAAGAACACAGCCCTCAGACAGGCAGGGGGTGACAAAAGCCGGGTAGGGGTGGGCAGTGAGGGCAGGTGTCCTCCATACAAGCCGGGCAAGAAGCCAGGTGTCTGAACAGGGTACCAGGCAGAGCCTGGGCCGCCAGACGGAGGCAGCTTTGTCATATAAGTAAAAACCATTTATTGGCATTTGCTAAGCAAGTGGCAGGCCTAGTTCATGACATAATAAAGCCGAGGCTACCACCACCACACTAGACACCCATTAAAACGGGCTCAGACCTAGACGTGACTTCATCGAAGTCCCCAAGCAAGTCCCTCTGGACTGAGGTCAGAGGAAAGCGGAGTTAGGGAAAGTTAGAGCGCAGGACAAGATGCAGAGCCTGAAAACCCAGGCAGGAGTCAAAGGGAGCCTGTCAGTGGCTCCCAGAATGGGACAAGTTCTGCCCAGAGAGCTGGGAGGGGCAGAAGCACGCCGGAACCCCCTTCCAGCAGACAGAAACGGCACCCATCGATCCTGCTGGCAGGAAGAGGAAACCTCTTGCTCACGCTGATGTAAGATGGAGGAGGAAGGAAGTGGCACAGGGAAAGTGACCGACATATAACCACAGACTAACCCGAGCCTGGGCAGTGATCTCCCTTCTACAAATGGGCAGGTTTTCGTGCTGCCAGGAGGCAAGAAGCTGACCTGTTCCTCTAGCACGTGGGACAGGCCGAGGGCCTCCTGCACACCCCACGACTCCCTGGTCCCACGAAACCCTGCGGCCCTGTGCTGGTGGCACCGACCATAGGGCCCTGCACTTGGCGCTTGTTTCGGCCACAGACGCTGCTGCCGCCTTGGCTTCTGTTCTCGTAGCAACCGGCACAGATCCTGTCTGATCTGACTGAGAGGGCTGCTCCAGGGATCAGAAACTGCAGATGTTTTCCCGACCACCTTCCCTCTGCTTTCCCCAGCCCTGCCCTTGCTCCCTGCCGCGAAGGAAAACAAGAAACGTCCTCTTCGCCAGCATCCTCCTTCCCAAGTAGCTCAGGAGATGCAGGCACTATATTTAGCAACCTGGCTCTCAGCAGAACCCGGGTCCTCCTGCAGAGGCTGCCCTCCCCCCTCTCCCCTCCTCTTCGGGAGGCTGCATCTACCCAGGGAAAGCCGCTTGCAGTCTGATCACAGGACTGTGCTCTGGGGAGCCAGTCAAGGCCCAGATTTTTCTGGCTGGTTCCAGAGACTTCGCAGGCCCTGGACTCAGCCCAAGGGGGGCTGTAAGCCTCCTACACGGTAAACCTGCGCACCCGGGTCAGGGCTGAGCCAGGCACATCCGTGCTGTGTCAGCATCCCTGGGCCACCGGGTTCTCCACAAGACCCTGGGCAAGCAAGCCCGTTCACTCCCGCACGTTGTTATGAGCAACTTGATGTTGCCATAGCAACCGCCTCGGTCTCTTGCCGCATTTATCAAACCATATCCTAATTGTTTGTTTACGCATCTGTTTACACCGCGAAACTGTCAACTCCTAGAAATCCAGGACGCTCTCTTTATTCACATTAGTAAGCACCCCAGCGCCTGAACAGGATAGGCAGAGCTCCAACGAATGATGTGAAATAAGAAAACACGATAATCTTTTCTTGCAAAATCATGAAGCTATTCCCAACCAACGCCTTCCTTTCCCCTTAGAGCTTGATGAGGACCTCTCCTCACTCCACACACACACACACACATAGTCTCTACCCTAGCTCACACGGACGAAAGGCCCCAACACCTCTCCGCCCAGATGGAGAGGTGAACGCAGCGCACACAGCCCTCCCCACCAGGCCCTGCACTTTCTTTTTTTCTTTTAAGATTTTATTTATTTGAGAGAGAGAGATCAAGAGCACACAAGCATGGGGTGGGGAGGGGCAAGGAGCAGAGGGAGAGGGACGAAGCAGACTCCGTGCTGAGCATGGAGCCTGACTCGGGGCTCGATCTCAAAACCCTGAGATCATGACCGGAGCCAAAATCAAGAGTCAGACACTCAACCGACTGAGCCACCCAGGCGCCCTGGTCCTGCACTTTCTTACCTTTCTCCGGGCAACTTGTCTTGCCCGCCCAGGCTCAGGTACTTTGTCCCTTCCTACCAGGCTCTCTCCTACCTCTCTCTGCAATCGTTTGTTCGTCACTTACTCAACAAATCTCCCTGCGTGGTTTTTTTGTGCGCCAGGCCTTGTTCCGGGCTACCTCGCACCTGCTTGTGCATCCAGGTCCAGGAAAGGTTCAGGCTCCTGCAGGAAGCAATGCTAACCACACTGGTCCCACCCTGCTCTCCCGACACGAGCTGGGCCTCTCCCACCAGGTTAGCAGCACACCCGGGAGGGCGCTCACATCTCTGACCTCCTTTGCAGCTGCCCCAGTGCCCAGCCCAGCAAGGGCTAGAGACAGTATTCAGGTTGCTTATCAACAGATGGGGAGACTCCTCCATCAAGGCCCAAGGAAGTTCAGAAGGTGAAGACAACAGAGGTGGGCCTAACAGCCCTGCTGTTGCTGCCAAGTGAAGTCTGGCCCACTGCCAACGTGCCCAGAGCAAAGGCAAAGCCCAGCGCACTCAACCACCTCCAACACACGCTGCAACCCCCCAGCAAACTCTGCTGACGGAGCCCTTCTATCTTTCAACCTGTTTGGAGTCTTTGTCCCTGAATATGAGATGTGATGGGACCCAGGGGGCAAAGAGGGGCACAATCCTGAGAAGGCAAAGATAACTTTTCTCCCAAAGTACTCCCTTCCTTGTCTCAACACCCTCCAATCTTTACTAAGACTCCTCTCCTCCGCTGAGTCTTTTGCCACCCTGTCCTTGATCATGCATTCCCACACCAGGAACAGTCATGGCTGTTAGCAGGGAGCTGGGCAGCACTCACTCCAGAAGGTGCCAAAATCTTCCACCTCTGGTGCCGCTGGAAATGTCACAGAAATTCATCAGCAAACAGGACTATCGGTGCACTTCAAGATTGTGGCAATCTTCCTGAATAGTGCTCTATAACTAAAATTTCCATTTTAGTTACAGAGCACTATTCAGGAAGAGTACCACTCATAGTGTCTTTGTCAACTGAGCAGCATAAATTTACATATATTAGGTACCAATAGACATAATTTGCATGTGGGTGTGCCAGCTCACATACACATTCTGTTGTCCCTTGGGATTCTGAGAAATTCAATATTCAAACGGCACCAATGGTTTTTTGCCTATGTGACAGCCAGCTGGAAAGATGGAAAGAGACCATTCATTCGTCATTCACAGATGAACTCTGCTCAGGAGGGAGGGCACCATTTACTTTGTCCAGCATAACAAAAATACATCACCGGCCTCAAAATGGGCTCATTTCTCCTGTAGCCACCCAATCCCCTTTCCCCAAAGAAAGAAATCTAAAACATGAAAACAAAGCAACCAAAAGGAGTGAGAAAATCCTAAAAACAGGGATTACAGACTCAAAGACTGGGTACCACTTAGCTACCACTTAGAATCCCCTTCTCTTAAGGATAACCAAGTGAGTGGGAGGGATGTGAAAATGGGAATATGCGACATAACCAGAATACTCACTGTGACACATGACAGAAACATTTTTAACACTAAAGATATGATTCTCTCAAAAGGATATTTCATTCCAATGATAAATAATTCAAGACTGATGCCTCCTCATGGTTATATGGCCAGAGAGTACCTCCTGTCACAGACATGACAGAAATTATGCCTTACACTAAAATTTGGGAGCTCTTAAAAACTTTTATTTAAAAGATTCCCCCCACTGCATTTAAATTATAATTACACCTACACTCATAATGTTATCTGAGCTTTCCTCTCCAATCTTGCTGCTATTATCTAGTTATTATGAATAAACAGTACCTTTTCCCGGAACAGCTAATACCACTAGTATTAATAGTAACGGCTACTATTAACTCTCTTCTGACGTAATGTGCAAATATTTCTAAATTATCTGTCCTCTCTAGTCATTTCTAAAGACAGCAACATATAACAAACAATGCACGTACAACACTTTAAATCTTTTATTATTTTTTTAATTTAAATTAGCCAACATATAGTACATCATTAGTTTTTGATACAATGTTCAATGATACATTAAAATAGAGACTGGACAACAAGGTTTCTAAGCATATGGAATCTGTGCATATGCATATGTACTCCTCAATATTATACCCACACATTTTCTTTTTAACTCAGTAAAATGATTACTGAGCAGCTCTCAGCTGCTCAGATGGTTCTGGGTAACAGAAAGATCATTCATTGGGCAAGAGCTATAAATCCTTGTTCAAGGCTCACGACTACCCCCGAACTAAATATCTTATTTTACGAAGCCATTAAACCTCTGGAAGGCTGTTTGCTCAGCTGCAAAATGGGTGTAAGACTCGTCCCGCCCAAACTGTGTTTTAAAAAAAATTAAGTATAAATAAAAATAAGAACCTATATATGTATGTGTATATATATATATGTGTGTGTGTGTGTGTGTATATATATATATATATATATATTTTTTTTTTTTTTTTTTGAAAAGAGCTCCTGCTCTCAGGAGTTTACAGTTTGGTTTCAGGAAATAAGAACACAAACGCAGGAAAGAGGTCAGCAGTGCGAATGGTGCGCTCGCTTCATAAGAGATTAATCATCCAAAGACGTTCAGGGAGGGCCTCAGTGCCCGGCACTACAGGACACAGGGCACAGGACACCGACACTGGCCTTTTGGTGAGCACGTGCCCTTATAATGAAGGCCTAACGGGTGCAGCAGAGGCGACGTGTCCTCAAACGGTAGGAGGTGGAACTAATGGAGGCTATCGTGATGAATGGAAACTTCTTAAGAACAGCAGGGCTGGAGAAGGACTGAGAAGGTAGATGGGTAGGATTATAGAGCCACAGAGGGGAGGAAATCCTCTGCCATCTGACGGTCCCCGAGGCACAGGACTCTCGAGCATCCTGCCTTGGTTTACACACCAAACTCCCCATCCTCACCCTTCTGGGCTGGGCTCCGCTGACAATCACCCTGTCCCAGCCCACCCTCCACCCCTCCGTCAGGCCAGGCAGGAGAAGGGGCTGACTCCTAGACCAAGCGGTGCCCAGCCTGTAGTCTCTCTCTAGACCCCAGGCACTTCTCAACCCCGGGGTGAGAGCTGACGAGGCAGCATCCAGACAGAGAGTGCACGCAGGTGACGCCAAGCAAGGGAAGAGCCCGGTCTATAGACTGCTGACATCTGAGTGTGTGGGCACTAGACTTCTTTGGGTTTTTTTCCAGGCTGCCTGTGACCTATTCCTTGAGTCCTCCCTCCCACTCAGACATGCCCCCAGGGCTAACAGGCCAGGATGAAGCCAGAGGAGTGATCCGGGATGATCCTTCCTGTGGTAGCCAGGGAGGACCTGGCAGAGGCCGGGGTTCAGAACATCTTTGGCACAGCTTCCTCCACCCATCTCCCTTTTACTAATGCCCTGCAACAGGCAGCTGGACAGCCAAGAAATGAGGCAAAAGGTGTTAGGAGGGGGGGAAAAAAGCTCAAGAGGGGAGACAGGCAGCCCTGTGAGTCCTGCATGGCCTAAGGGAGGTGCCCCTGCTTCCTTCATACATATATCGGTGATTACTAAGCATATATGAATGTAGGTATATAACACACCTTAGGTAAAATAAATAAGCAGTGAATGAATAAGTTCATGGTTGAATAAATTCATGGTTGATCTTTTATTTTTAAGCAGTCAGTTCCTTAGAGGTAGAGACAAGACTGTATCTCTAATATTTTTGGTATAACGTTCACTTCTCATATATGGCATTATATCTACATATGTGACCCACTGCCAGAGATCAAACACTCGACCTCTGAGTCCCTATTACGTGCAAGGCACGGCGGGGGGGGGGGGGGGGCGCCGGTAACAAACCCCGCCTTCAAGGAGCTCATCTGCCCTCACCTCCTCCTCTCCCTGGTACAATCTTTATTTCTCCTCCCCTCTAGCTCATGAGTACCTTGAAGGCATGAACTCTGTGGAGCCCAAGGCCTGGTACAGAGCAGGGGATCTGTGTATTTGGTGAAGATATATGAAGGCCTAGACCACCAATCACAAACCAACCAACTCTGGGAGATGGCCAAAGCCTGAAGACAGGTCTGACCAATGGGCAGCTGCCATTTTACTCCCTTGCAGTGCATCCCTTCCACTGTATTCCCACTGCCCTATTTCAGACCCCAATGACCACTTCCTTGGGCAGTGGCCAATGCTTCCCTATTGGGCCCCTGCCTTGCGTCCTTCTCACCCTCCCACCCCATGCCAGATCAGTCTTCCTGAAGCCCAGCTCTGTTCATTTCACTCCCCTGCTCAAAAGCCTTTTCCCTACAACCTTGGATAGAAAAGGCTGCTTCCACAGGTGGCAAGGACCTGGCCCCTGCAGCAAGCAGATGTTTAAAACAGGGGCTCATGAGATATGTGGACCACTAGACTACTAGACTAAGCAACTTTAAAGCTCGCTACACCCAACATTCTGTCCCAGGTTGGGACAGACTCTGTCTGTACTCACGCAATGTTCTCACCCAGAGGTGAGAAAACTTTCTCTATGAAGAGTCAGACAGTAAATACTTTAGGCCTACGGGGCACATATACATTCTCTGTTGCATACTCTTTAGCTTTTTGGGTTTTTACAACTCATTTTAACCTATAAACACCATTTTTAGTCTACTTTTTTTTTTTTTTTGGCATCCAAAAACAAGCTGTGGGCTACAGTACGCCTACCTCGGCCTTGACCGAAGAGGGGCAACTCTGAGCGCCCTACACCCAAACTGCATTGTTCTAACTTCCACAACACCTCAAGCTACACCCTCTTTGTCCTTCTCCTTCAGTGAGATTCTTGCTCTAGAAGTATGTCAGCACTGAGGAGGGAAGCAAGGGCCAACCCCAGCACACGGGGCACCCACATTTGCTGCGGGCCACCACACTCCACAGCTGCAGAATACTTTAGGCTTTGGCACATGGGACATCTCAGGTCTGTCCCAGGAATGGATGGACGGACAGACGATGGACTGATCAACTAATGGAACAAAGGATGGGTCGAAGGATAGACGGATGGATGAATGGACAGATGGATAAAAAGGAACCAAGAAAGTGAGTCAGAGAGTAATTGCTTTAAGAATACAGAGAAGAAACTGGTCCTGATGGACTGGGGATGTGAGGGTATGAAGGTCCAACATGAAAACTAGTAACTGCAAGCAGGGGCAACTCCAGATTTGGAAGCTCCCTCACCCCAAAAAAGGAAGTGCCAAAATACTCTGAGGCCGGACAGGAAACCACACGGCCGACCATCCCCCTTCTCACACTCTTTTAACTGCAGCGTCTGAGGGCCAAGGGCTGTCCTCACTGACGTCAGCGCGTCCCAGAAACAGATTTCTACGTCAGGCTACCCATGGCCCAAACTCCATCCTCAGACTATACCAAAGGCCTCATTTGGGCCAACACCAACGGAAGGAGGTGTTCTACGGGCAATTAATTTTCTCAGTAAACTAAAGCTCGTCAAAATTACACCACAAAACCCAAAAACTATTTTCATGCAGACTCTCCTCAGTGGATTGCATGCTTCCCTGTCACCCACAGCAGAGGGCACCGATCTGGACTCTTCTTAAACATACTCTGCCATGGCGTCGTGAGACCCTCAGGAATTCCTGGAGCAGGGGTGGCCCCACACTTCTGCAAGAGTTTAATTCTCTCTTTTCCTCCCTTCCACTGGCCTCAGCTGTGGAGCACTGGTCTCTGCTATTTCTATTTTACTACCTGGTCTTTTCTAGAACCTTGAGGATGACAAGACCCTCACCAGAGAGAAACAAAATGGGGTGCCAAGCAGCTACTTTACGCTTACCTGGGGGTCTTTCTGTTTACTTCCCGGTTCTAATGCATGCCCTACAGTCACCAGCTTTAATTTTTCAACCTAATGCTACATTTTCCTTTGGAAAAAACAATAACAAAATTCTGAAACACTCATTTGCTGATACTAGTACTCCCTAATCCAACCCAAAATCTAACAAAGTGTCAGAACCCTGAAGCAGCTTACCTTGTATTAGGGGCAAAAATAAAGCCCTGAATGTGACGTATCAGGCTCACTGCCTTCGTGCACAGATGCTTGAGGAGATGCAAGGTGGTTCATAAATTAAAAGAGCAAATAAAACAGGAGCCCTTAGGAGATTTCATATCAGCTATGACTAAAGCAATTTTGTCCTAAGATCAATCAAGCCTCCTTTCTTTGCTGGGACCATAAAGAAAAAACTGTGCACTTCAAAAATTAAGTTCCTTCCACATTGCCACAGAAGATAATAAATCATTTTTTAAAAGACAGAACAATAAACCCAGTTCTGGAAAGTGGAGGCAGTATGGCAGGAAAGAAGGCCAACTTTAAATGTCATCAGCAAAGCAACAGCTTACCAGTAGGTCTGGAGAGATGTAGGAAGGCAGGCCTCAGAAATCCCAAATTAAAGCTTCCCTCCTGAGTCCCCTCTGGCTGGAATAACCTCTTTTAAAAAGAAAACACAAGGCCCTTAGGGCCTGGAAATACAGGGAAGGAGTGAAGGTAAAAGAGAAAGCGAGGGAGAGGAGAATTTTAAGCTTTGGACACCACCTAAATTGCAGCATAAGCAACTTGGTCCCCAAGGAAAAGAAGGAGACATGAGCGTGGAGGAGGGTAGGGAAGGAAGATGAAAAAGGTGAAGAGCCATTTTGCCTCCTTCACGATCCTTACCGTGGGCCATTCCTGCCGGCAAACAATCCAGCAGTACCGCTTCCAAATCAAAAGCCGGCAACCTGGCAAGCCAGAACCCAGACAAAGAAAACCGACAGGTTCTGACAGCTCAGCAGCTCCTGTAGTAAACACGCCTCCTTCCTATTTGCCAAAAAAGAGATTTACAAGGTGAGAAGAAAACCAGGAATCTCAACAATTACCTTTTGTCAAAACGATCAAGACGATGCTTATAAAAAGGAGAAACCAAAAAGCCACATTAACCAGCAGAAACAATGGGCTGTTCAGAATTTGCTGTGGCAGAAACAGACAAGGCCCGTCTCCTGGGCCGTAAACTTCCCAGGTGACTACTGAACATGCTGGTTGAATGAGGCAAATACCTGAAACCCATGTACCAACCCAAGCGACATTTCTAACTTACTTTGCAACCAGAGACCAAGCAGGCCAATCTTCTAATTTCCTTAGTATATTCAGAGGCCAGATGAGAAGGAACAAAACAAATTATATGTAAGGAATTTTGGTTGTACATACAAACTGTTTTCTTAATTCTAAAGTCAGTCATCCCATAAAGTAATCAAACCCCTATTCTGTGCAACCCACTGGGCATTCAAAGATGATTAAGAACTGATCCAGCAACTAGGCAATACAAAGAAATGAAAGACACCCAGATTGTTAAGGAAGAAATAAAACTATCTCTATTTGCAAATGACATTATCTTGAATATAGACAATCTTAAGAAGTGCATGCGCGCGCGCACACGCACACATATCTATTAGAACTAATAAACAAATTCATCAAGATTGCAGGATATAAGATGAGTATACAAAAGTTAATTATATTTCTATGCATTAGTAATCAATAATCCAGAAACGAAATTGAGAAAACAATTCCATTTATGATAGCATCAGAAAGAATAAAACACTCAGGAATAAATCTAACAAAAGAAGTGCAAGACCTGTACACTGAACACTGCAAAACATCATTAAAAGAAATTAAAGGCTCAAATAAATGAAAAATATCCCAGGGTAACAGATGAGAAGATGCTAAAAATGGGTTGGTAAGATGTCTATAATTCCAAAATTGATCTGCAGATTGAATGCAACACCCATCAAAATCCCAGCCGGCTTTTTGGCAGCAATTGACAAGTTGATCCTAAAATTCACACGATAATGCAAGGGACCCTGAAAAGCCAAAACAATTTGGGAAAAGAACAAAGTTGGATTCATTTCCTGATTTCAAAAATTACCATAAGCCTACAGTAATCAAGACTGTGTAGTACTAGCATAAGGACAGACAGATGGAATAGAACTCAGGGTCTATTACAAATAAGCCCATATATCAAAGAACAAGTGATTTTTAAAAAGTGTGCCCAGAGAATTCAATGGAGAAAGAACTCCTCAAAAAATGGTGTTGGGACAACTGGATGTTCACCTGCAAAAGAATGAAGTTGGATCCCTACCTCACACCATACACAGAAACTAACTCAAAATGGATCAAGGACTTCAATGTGAGGGCTAAAACTATAAAATTCTCTAAAGAAAATATAGGTATAAATCTCTGTGACCTTAATTTAGGCAACAGTTTTTAAATATAACACCAAAAGCACAAATGAAAAATAAATAGTCTGGACTTTAGCAAAATTAAAAACTTCTGTGTTTCAAAGGATACCACCAAGTGGGTAAAAAGACAATCCATAAAATTGGACAAAATATGTGCAAATCACATATTTGTTACGAGTCTAGTTTCTAGAATATATTAAGTAGTCTTATAATCCAACAGTAAAGACAAATAACCCATTTTAAAAATGGGCAAAGGATCTGAAGAGGTACTTCTCTAAAGAAAATATACCAATGGCCACAGGCACATGAGACAATGCTCAGCACCATAAATTGTCCATTAGGAAAATGCAAATCAAGCCCATGAGATACCAATTCATAGCCACTAGCATGGCTATAATAAAAAAACAAACAAACAAACAAAAAAACAACAAAACAAAAAACAGACAATAGGGGCACCTGAGTGGCTCAGTCGATTAAGCAGACCAACTCTTGATTTCAGCTCAGGTCATGATTTCAGGGTCTTGAGATCAAGCCCAGCATTGGGTTCTGGTGCTGGGTGTAGAGACTGCTTAAGATTCTCTCTCTCCCTCTCCTCCTTCCCTCTCTAAAAAAAAAAGGACAATAAGAAGCATTGACAAGGATGTGTAGAAAACACAAAAGGCCATGTATTGGATCAATCCCATTATATGAAATGTCTGGAATAGGCAAACCATAGAGACAGAAAATAAATCAGTGGTTGTCAAGGGGCTGATAGAAAGGGGAATCAAGAGTACCTGCTAATGGTATGGGGTTTCTTTTTGGTGTGATGAAAATGTTCTGGAATTGGACAGTGGAGGCCGTACAACTTTGTGAATAAAATAAAAAAATCAATGAATTAGTTTAAAAGGGTGAATTTTATGGTATGTGAACCGAATCTCAATTTAAAACAACAATAAATAAGCATTCCAGGAAGCCACAGAGAGGTCTTTTTTAAAAAAACTCAGGTTGAATATATAATTCAGAACCTACACTTTCTTTTCAGAACTACAAATTAGCCATTTCTTGCTGATTTTTATTCCCACCATTTATGCTAGAATCTTTCCAAACTCAATATACGTGATACAAAGATCTGTGGGATTTTCAGGCTGGAAAGGTTAGTCAGAGATCAACTAATCCAAACCCCTCATTTTAGAGACCAGACGTTCAGAGCAGTGACTTGTCCAAGGTCATATAGCAAGGTAGAGAACAAATGAGAACTAGAATCACCTCTTCTAACTCCTTGGCGAGTGCTTTTTCTACTCCACTATATTAACACAACCAAATCCACAGGGCTTCATAATACAGAGCGCAGCTTCCAGTGAGGAAAATACAGGCTTTCCCAAAAACCTAGGAAAAGCTATGAGAATGTGGATATCAAAAGATCAGTATTTACTTCCAGTTCAACAGTCCAAATTATTTAATGATCACAAAACCCTGTGATATCATTAACACAACCTGCTTTACACCAGCGAAGTAAAGCAAGACAGAGAATCAAGAGACCAAAGACATGTAGCAAAGACCACAAGAGCTGCTCCAAGGAGAGATGGGCGGCAAACAACACTGCCCTACTTGTCCCAAACTTGAACTGGAACTGCACCCAGTGACATTCCAGCTTAAGTACCAATTACCCTGTTGACTCCAGTGATCTTCTGGGTAAGGGAATCTTTAAAGGGGGGAATGGAAGAGGTGAAGCTTATTTTCACCTCTAACCTCTTGAAAAGTATGAGTATGAACAGCTAAGGGAAAGAGAGAGTAGAGGGGGTGATCAGAAAAGAGTGGCAAGAGGCAACTCACACAACTGAGTTGTGTTGCAGATGACTGGAGACACAGAATGTTAAGAGCTGGAGAAGCCCTGCGGCTCATCTCATCCTGCTCTTCATTCTACACGAGGCCACTGAGGCTGGACCAGAAAACACCGGCCCAAGGTCACGAGCTGGTTAGCAACAGGTCAGGGCTATCAGAGGAATAAATACAGCACAAGGACTTAAGATTCCCTGTTCCTTTCAGAATCTCCCCCCAAAGTCCCCTCACTGGCAACAGGGAACTGACTCCTCAGCCTGATTCTGCCTGGACATGCTACATCTGTGATTCACCCTCCAGTGGCCTTCTCTCAAAACACAGATTTGCTGACAAAGAGGGAAATCTGGATGGGTCTGATCACTGCCTACGTGGCTGTGGAGTCCTTTACACACAGCTGTGACAGTATTCTCAGTCCCTCAGCTCTGAGGAAGCCAGATCTCTCCTTTTAACTCACTTCAAGGCAGTTAAGGTCACTTAATAAACACCTCTGATGCTCAGCACCTCCTCCAGGGGCTAGTGTCTGATGGTCCTGTCTGGGCAGTCACACATTCTCTAAGCCAGCAACAATGGGCACTGGCCTACAGGTCTACAATGATCAGCCTGCACTAAAGAGACCGACAGAGACACCTCAAGAGGACCAGAAGAGCCAGCAGGAGACGTCAGGTGATGCATTCAAGGACCAAGAGGGGTGAGAGCCAGGATGGCAGGGCTAACGTCCCTGTGTGGCTGGGAGGCCCCGTCAACTGCTAGTGTGTGGGGGGGGGGGGACCACAATCAAGTAACTTGTCTGCATCCTGACCTCCTCAACTGTGAGACGGAGATAACAGGACTTACCTCAGAGAGTCACTGAAAGGACTCAATAATCAATTTAAAACACAGCACAGGGGCACTTGGGCGGCTCATATGGTTAAGCGTCTGCCTTGGGCTCAAGTCATGATCCCGGGGTCCTGGGACCTAGCCTCACATCAGGCTCCCTGCTCAGCGGGGAGTCTGCTTCTCCCTCTCCCTCTGCCTCCGCCCTGCTCATGCTCTCTCTCTGTTTCAAATGAATAAATAAAATCTTAAATAAATAAATAAACCACAGCACAGTCCTTAAAACACAATTAAGGCTCAACTCAAAGAAATGTCAGCCATTGTTGCAGTTAGTTTAAAAAAAAATAAAACTGTAATAAGAATGTGATTTCTTGTGGGAAGCTAAAGAAAGAGGTCTCCAAATCCTGATCACCTTGCTAGAATCCTAACAGACAAGGAAATTCATCATTAGAAGGAGCTGTCTTCATTAGCCACCTGATTTTGACAGCATCTATGTATAAAACCATATTGACAAAGCCATCTTCAGGATCGAGTGGAAAGATGACATCATTAATAATACCGTTAGTAGGGCAGGCCTCCCGCCAGGGTGTGAGCAATGCCCTGGGCCACTCAGCTCTGCAGGGCTGGGCATGTTGGCAGAGCAGTGAAGCGAGGGAAGAGAAACCATTTCTACAGCAGCAATGACAGAGAGGAAGCAGAAGAGCAGTTAGGATTTCCCAGAAGCAGCAACTCCAGAAATACACCAGAAGCTACTCACTAACACTAACAGCCAGAGGCGTCCTGCTGGCCACGCAGACATCCACACGGAGGGCCTCTCCTGGCCCAGGTTACACAGGGGCAGCTGGCTGCTCCAGGCTCTCGTGTCAGGATGCTTGAGTCTGAATCCTGCCTCCACCACTTCCTAGCTTTGCGATCTTGGTAAAGTGGCTTAGGTCCTCTGAACCTCGTAGGGTTTTTGTAATAAACAAGGTAACAGCATCGGGAGAGAACTTAGAGCATGTCGGGCACGCAGTAAGCACCCCAACAATGCTAGAAAGACAAGAGGAAAAAAAAGGGACCGGCAATAACACTTCAGCCATGCTGTGGATCTCCCAAACACGCTCATCCAACAGCAGCATCATTTCAAACACGTAATCTCACCAAGAACGACAGTCTGGGAAGTTCCCCTTCAAACTGCGGGCAGAAGGTCCTTGAAAACGTACTACTCCTTCACAAACAAGCTCGCCCTAGAGTCAAGGATAGTGTGTAACATGCTAGCAAAACAGGAAAGGTAAAAACGGGGGACTGGCTTGCAGAGAGGCAGCCCAGCTCAGGGCCCAGTACAGGACTCGCAGACGCATTCACAGTCCTGCCGAACTCCAAGGCACGCCCAAGCACGTGAGTGAACCCATGGGACCGCAGGAGAAACTGCCAAGCCCTGACCCTGAAAATGTGCGGGTGCACCATGGCTGCCAAACCCCAGCTGGCAGCGTGACCCAGCACCCCCATTCCTCCCAACACCTTTACTACTCGATCCTCTTAACACTGGCTTCGGGTAGAACACTTCTCACAGCTAGACCGCAAGAACCAACATAATGACAGGGTAACAACTGTGAAGCCTGCTTAAAGAGCACTGTTACAGAGTCACTCACTCACCCCAAAAACAATTAACTGGAAGAATCCTACCACCAAGCCTCGAATTCTTTGTTTGAATTCAAGGGGTCCATAAACCTGGATTGGAAAAAAAGAATGACATCTGTATTTCACTAGTCCCTCACTGAAATTTAGCATTTTCTTCAATTATGAATGTAAGCCACATGCCATGGTCATATTAGCAGCATCTGTGACTCCAACAAAAGAAACATTAACGTAACGTCAGAGTTTGAAATATCTTACAACATTGCTTATACTCACCTGGGTACTTCAAAATTAAAGTACATTATTAGACCCACTACCAAATCTTGATATTAAATGTTTTAGTAAAGAAGCATATCTTGGTATGACAGATTTTTCAAATATTTTGCTAACTGTATTACATTATATTTGGTTCCCTTTGAATTCCTCTGTATTGTATTTGATGCATTAAGACATCTTTCTGAAGAAAGGTCCACCACCATCCTCGGAGTGTCAGACGGGTCCATGGCACAAAAAAGGCTAAGAAGTTAAACTATAACTGCACATAAAAGATGAGAATATAAGTGGTCTGTGGGGAAGGAGCTAGCCCTGTCCACTTTTACGACCCTAGCACCTGGCAGAGACAACAGATTGGTAGGTGCCCAACATACATTTACGAATCAATAAACTCAACAAAACCAAATACAAATAAAAATCCAGCTGGAATACAAGTACTCGAGCTCTGGTTAATGACCCGTTTATTCCACAACATTATGCACCCGATAAAACGGTAAGGGTACCGAAGTACCGGGAAGGGCCCTGGCAACGGTGTTAAGGCCATAGGACACATGCAAGTGTAAGCAAAGGAGGCGGGTTTCTATTGCAGGACAGTGACTAGGTGAACTCAGCACCTCTTTTTAGTAGGGAAAGAGGAGCGTTTGGGGAACTGGATCAGGGACAGGATCTCAGGCATCTGACACAGCCAAGAAAGTGTCATCGGCTATCCTCAGCCTAGAAACCGCAGAGGAGAGAACACGTCCCTCCAGCCCAGGTCTACATCGCTCTGCTTTAATGTTCCTTGATCCCAGTCTGCCGTGAAACAAAACAAACATTCAGGATTGGTCCTAACAGAAGTTCTAGAACAAGTGAGGCTGGCCAGCACACAGACACAAAGCAGGCCCAGCAGAGAGCTTCAGCTTCTTCACCAGAGACACCAGAGGTCCACTCTCCAGGTCACCTGGGTGAACCGGGCTTGACGGCCGTCTGTTCTGCTCACCTCCCCCCAGCACACCAACACTCTCTCCACCAGACTGCACCTCTCCCCCGCCGCTAAGAGGCCAAGACCCTCTGGCCTGGAGGACTACACCAGACTCCCAGCCCCACCAATCTCTCCGTCTCCTCTGTAGTCTATTCTCCCTAGAACCAGCACCATGACATTTGTAAATGTCAATCCGATCATGTTATTCCCTGCTCAAACCCTCTGATAGCCTCCTGTCCCAGGAGAACAAAGTCCAATTCCCTCCCAAGACCATCGAGGCCTGTGTGACATGGCCCTGCCCGCCCTCGTCCTTCCCTCCTTGCCCACCGCCTTCTTCCTGTCCTTAAATGCCCCAGCCCAGTTCACATCTTGCAGCCTCTTCACATGCTGTTCTTCCACCCCAACTCTTCCCTGGCTGGCTTCCTCACTGCATTCCAGCCTCTGCTCTAATGTCACCTCTTCAGAAAGACCTTTCCTGATCTGTCTCCCAATCTCCGAAGTCCCTTTCCAGTCCCAAATTCCACTCAACTTTTCTTATCACTTATCACTTATCACTGATAGTGTAACCGATGTTACACTACATGATTATCTGTTTACTGCAGGGATTACCGACCCCATTTGGGGAGAAGCTTTAAAAAATGCCAATGCTTCAGGCCCCAGCCAAACCAGTTAGTCAGACTTTCAGGGAGTAGGCCAGGCATCTGTGTTCTACAAAATCCGCACCCCCCCCCCGCACCCCCAAGTGATTCTACTGTGCAGCCAGGATTCACACTCTTAGAAGAACGGTGCTTCTCAAACTTTAATATGCATATAATGCACCTGGGGATGTCACTAAAATGTAGTCCGTCTCAGGTCCAGGTGGGATCTGAGACCGCGGTGCCGACAAGCTGCTGGTCAGTGGGCCCTGCCGTGAGTTGCAAGGGTCTGAAACAGCACTGTCCGACAGCACTTTCTGCAAGGACGAAAATGTTCTAAATCTACACTGTCCAGTACACACGTGGCTACTGAGCACTTGAATCTCAGTTAGGACAGTGGAGAAACTGAATTTTACATCTCAGGCTACCGTGTCAGACAGCGCACGCCTATGATGCATGCGCTCCATGAAGAAGGGCAGCAATGTCTAGCAATGTGGAGCGTAAGGGAAGAAGTAAGGATCCCTCCAAATTCTCGGCTTGAGCGGCCCTCTGTAAATTGCACACGACGAGAATCCTATCAGAGGCCTACTTGGCCACCACCTCAGGAGTGGATCGATTTACCTAAGGCAGGAAGGCAGACACAGAAGACCATTTTGAGACTTTAGTGACTAAAGCATGTGGTAACCCACAGATGATCACCTTGACCTCGCGACTCAATCGCGTATCACTATACAAGGCCCTCCTAACCACAGCCCCAAGCACACTTGACCAATGCCATCCCTGGGCATCCATGGTTCTGGACAATCTTATAGCCAAAGCCCTCACATTGACTTAGTTTATTGCACGGATTTGTTTATAAGATGTCAGCCTCTCTCACTTAAGTTTGTAGGTTCTTTCAAAGACAGAACTTACTCCACTTGGTATTCTATTCCCATCACCTAGCACACAACAGGACTCAATAAAAACTGCATGACAGAGCCTGGAACCTACCAGGAGTACCATTAGTATTTTTACTGTTAATCACAAGAAAGAGGGAAACTGAATTGCGGGAGGGGGGGCGGAATTACATAACAAGAGAAGATCATTTCCTCCTTAAATGACTCAAAAATTTCCAAACACATTAAGTCCAGATCTCAGAACACAGCATAAATAGGTGGCCCTGTTTGACCACAAAACCTCATTTCCAAAAACACAAATGCATAGGCAAAAAGATGATGTCCTTCTGACAAAAGATCCAAGATCTGTTAGTCTGGGATTTGGAAGAGCCCTCTTCACAAAGAGCTAAGATTCACAATCACATTCTTGCCTAAAAAGTACATGGGCCAGGTTCCCACTCTAACTGCTGGGAGGCGCATCTGGCCCCAAGGACAGCAAGGCCCCTGGGAATCTGGGCAGCCCAGATGCTCATTTTACCCCTGCAGTCAGAACCCTGCGCTTGTGACAGCAATGAGATTTCCAAGGTAACCAAGGACAACAGAGTTGAGAATTATGGCCCCGGAAGGAAGTAGATTAAATTTTAATACTTACAAGTCAACATCAAATTTATTTTTAAAACTACATATCTAACAAAGCCAAATAAGCAAGATAGAATGGATGATACTCTACAGGAGGGTTTTATAAACATGAATATTCCAAGTATGTATACAATTTTTTCCTATTTTGAGAATATTTCAAAGTGCCTAGAGACTCAAAGAAACTGAGACAGAAATAACCCCCCCCCAAAAAGGGGAAAAGCTCACTTTTCAGAGTTATGCCACAACTACTTATTTTTTTCCATTATTTCCAAAAACACAGGGCAGATTCCATCTAGTGGTAGCAGCAGACTTTGCTAAAAATGTGCACAATAATTACTTTACCCAGAGAAAGTGATCACCAGGCGAATATTTTAAAACATAGCTATGTGCTGACCCGCTGCCAAGACAACAAACTGGTTAAAAAAAAAAAAAATAAGCATGGGTTAACAGATACATAGTTTTTCATTCACTTAACTCATTCAACCATTCATCCTTTTCCCCTACTCTTCCTACCCAACCCCCATGTAAATCCCATCTTGGTGCCAAAGCCCTCACCAGTTTCCATGGATTAACTATAATATAATCTGTTAAGCAGTTAGCATTTACTAAACCAGTTGTCTGTCAGGTGTGGTGCTGTGGATTATCTCAGTAAACCCTCCCCACAACCCTCTGAAGTAGAGAAGTATTATTATCCAGAATTTAGTGCCGAGGAAAGTGAGAAAACGTTAGGTATCTCACCCAAGTTTAGACAACTGGCAAGTAGTAGAGTCTGAACTTGAACCAGGTCTGACAAATGAGGAATTCAGAGAAATCAGCATTTTTTTTTTTTTTTTTTTTTTGAGAATTCAGCATTATTTAAAAGTAACAAAAAACAGGGGCACCTGGCTGGCTCAGTCAGTGGAGCGCATGACTCTTGATCTCCGGGTTGTAAATTCAAACCCCATGTTGGGTGTAGAGGTTACTTAAAAATAATCTTAAAAAAGAAAGTAAAAGGAAACAGCAACACTTCTGAAAACAACATGGAGCCAAGTTCAATTCCAGCTCTTCAATTTACTAGGCTCTATAACCTTGAGCAAATTATCCTGAGTCTCAATTTCTTCATGTATAAAGCCGGGATGAGAAATAGATCTAACAGATGTGACATTCATAGTATAAGGTTCACAAAGGTTTTTCAGTTTAAAATTAGTTTGCTATTTTCATGAATCATTTATTTAAACATAGGGCCAAGAGCTTGCAAATTTTAAATTTATTTTATTTCTGTTAAATGAATAACAAGTTACAATACCCACTCTCTGTCTCACTTCAGTATGAAAAGTAGATGCTTGTTGAAAACCAAACTATGTGGGCATCACTTCTTAATCAAAGTATATATGGAACAAGTTTTGGTAATGGGAATGAACGTTAAA
Source organism: Phoca vitulina (assembly GCF_004348235.1). Classification (NCBI taxonomy): domain Eukaryota; kingdom Metazoa; phylum Chordata; class Mammalia; order Carnivora; family Phocidae; genus Phoca; species Phoca vitulina. The sequence goes on along the minus strand of NW_022589745.1, from coordinate 6,593,981 downwards.
CACCCGAGAACAGAGCATTATTTAAAGGAATCCACAGTGATTCCTCAGAGAGTGAACACCTTTCAAATGTAGTTATCTCAAAAATCCAAACACAAATTTCACCATCATAGTATGAATAGTGGCTTTGCTTAAAGTGAAAACAGACCTGTAATGATTTCAATTTTTTCATTTTTGAGAATTTAACCAATTCGTGTGCTTCGATGGCAACATGGAGCAAGCTTGCAATTTAATAAAATGACCAAATCCAGTCTCTTTTTAATCTGCTCAGTAACTGAGCTCTCGGATAATCTCCTGCACAGCATACAAAAGAAGGTTTGGAATTATACACCACAAACTAAAATTAATCAGAGGAAGGGATGCCAATTTTAATAGCAATTCCTATTTGCCTAGCTTCCCAGCATCTGCCAGTGTTAATATTTAAGTGACAAACTGCAGTGGGGAAAAGAAACAGAACTTCACACACAATCAAGCCTTTTTTAAGGCATCATGTAAAAGCTTCCTTCCCTAAAGAAATATTCAGCTACTTTTTTGGTTGCAATCCTTCCATAGACATTATTAATAGTGTATTCTCAAAACATGGAGAAAATGTTCCCCTTGCTTTTCAACCAGTACTTCTGGAAAAACTTCTTTGGGTCATCCCCATCTGCCTACTTTGAAGCCATCTTTTTTAAGCCTTGCTGACACAAGTAGAATTAAGTGATGTGGGATTACAGAACTCACTACAAAAGGTTTACGTGTAGCTCTCCTCCACCAAAAAAAGGAGAGAAGGAAGGAAAGAGGGCCGGCCGATGCCCTAGCTATACTTAAAACATTCAGAATGCTGAATCTATTACTTATGATTTAGCCTATTATTGACTGTTTATGTCTGCAAAGAAAAAAATTCCCATTAAGGGAAACATTCTGGATCTTCCCCCCAAACAATTCCTAACAGCAGATGCTTTGTTCAAATGGGCAAAAAAATTAATGGCATCACTTAATTAAAAGCTCTGTGGTGACCTCCCCTCACTCTAGCCCAATCATCATCTTCTAAAATCCCTACAATACCCCCATTTTAAGGCTGTAACTTGACATTCTGGCCTAGAGAAATTTAATCATCTGTTCTATACTAGCACACGTGTGGCTTATAAACCAGTTACCTATTATGAGCCAAGCAGAGTGCGAAGCACCTTACACACCACGTCTCTAACCCTCATAATAACCCCGGAAAGGATGTATTTCTAGTCCCGTTTGCTAGGTAAGGAAAATGAGGGCAGAGAGGTGAGGAGCTGCCCCACACCACACAGCCAGCGGTGGCCCTGGACTCACAAACTCAGCCCTTCACCGCAGGCTGCTTGGATTGTCAGCCCAAGCTGGTTCATTCCGAAGTGTTCTCTCCGCAGGATGTGGAGGGCTTACCAGTTAGCACTAGGCATGATGACTTTGCACCTTGAAAGCACTTGACTAAAATCAGGCCTTTTCCAGGCTGATGGGGAGCGAGGCGATCAGAGGTTCAAGCAGGTGAGACACACGCAACTGGGGGCGGCTATCAAAGGTCTTCGGATCAGAAGCCCCGGCTCCGCACACAGCTCCCCGCACTCGGCTCCCGGGCGCGGTGCGGAATGCGGTCAGGCCTCCCCCGCTAAGGTGTGCACACCTTTTCCTGGACAGCCGGGGTCCTCCGACCCACCCGAGAGTCGGGCAGAGGGGGCGAGGGCCGCAGCGGAGCTCGGAGCACACCAATGCGCGCGGAGCAGGCTGGGGGCAGGGGCTCTTCCAGAACAAGTGGGAGGTGGGCGCCCGGGGATGGCTGGTGAGCCCACGACCCCCGCCGCGCCGGGCGCGGGGGTCCCCGCTCACCGCCCACCCCGCCTTCCCAGCCAAAGTTGGCCGCGCCGCCGGGAGCCGCCCGGCCCGGGGCCCCGCGAGGGAAAAGAAGGCAGGGGGGTTGGCTCTTAAAAAGGCCCAAGGTAGCCATCAGCCATCTCCTCGGAGCCACCTACACGGAACAAAGGGCTTCTGTGTCGGGCAGGGGTGGCCCGGCCGCGTCGGATTTTGAGGAAAGAAACTTTTCCCGGGCTGTGGGCGCCGCGGGCAGGCGCGGGGGCGGACCGGCGGGACGGGCGGCGGGCAGGGCGCGGGGCCGCGGGGCCACCTGAGGCCGGGGCCGCCGGCCCGCCCGCCCGCCCCCGCCGCCCGGCGACGCCCGCCCGGCGCCGCTCACCTCCTCGATGGCCGCCACCGTGTTCCGGCACTGCGCCGTGCGCGTGGTGAAGCTCGAGGCCGGGGGCGCCTTGTAGTCCTCATGGGTCTCGGCCACGAATTCCGACACGGAGATCTGGTCCGGCATCGCCTCGGCGCGCGGGCGGCCGGCCGCGGGGGAGCCGCCGCCTCAGCCGCCGCGCGGGCTCCGACCGGCCGCTCGGACGCCTTCGCCGCCTTCGCCGCGCCCGCAGCTCGCCCGGCCCGCGGACAAAGGGAAGCGCCGGGGCGCGGGCCGCCGCCGC
>NW_022589745.1:6501618-6591098 GCF_004348235.1 Phoca vitulina | reverse complement strand
CGCCGGGAAGCCGAGCCTGCAGGGAGGAAGGCGGCGCGCGCCCCGGCCGGCCGAGCCGCTCGCCCGCCACCGCGCGCCGCATTGTGTCGGCGTTCGGGCCCCGCGCTGCGCGCCGTGGTTCGAGGGCGCGCCCCCCGGGCCTGGCGGACAGGCGGGGCCGCGTCGCACCCTTCTGGGCCGAGCCGCAGCGCACCCCTCTGGACCCTACCCCACCGCGGGCTTGGACCCTTCCTGGGGGTACCCCCCCAGACCGCCGGGAATGCCCGTCCGGGGGAGGGAGAAAGTACGAGGAGCTCGCCCCCTGCCGGACGGTGCGACCCGCCCCGGGCCCGCACTCCGCGCGACAAATGCCTCCCGCGCCCCGCGGGGCAGCACCCCTCGCCAGTTTGGGGTTCGGTAACAGTCACAAGAAACGAGCATATGGTGAGTGCTCCCGTGCTCTACGTGAAGTCGTCTCATCCTCCCAGCCTCACGAGGCACGTAAAGCGAGGGTTATTTGCTTTATATAGAAAACAGTTTGCCCAAGAGCACACAGTGAAGGCCCCGGGGACGGCGGGGCTCAAACTTCGGTCCCGCTGCCTCGGAGGTCAGAGTGCCACAGAGCTCATGAGGCCCCTAGTGAACCCCCAGTCGTGTTCCCTAATCTTACAGAAGCACAGATCATTCTGGGTTCGTTGGAAATAGTTTTAGGGTGCTAGACCAGGACCCAGCCTGAGAGGACAACTGGATGCCCCGAGGTGGATTTTCTGTAGGAAGGGCAGTGGACCGGGGAAGGGCATGGGAACCGGAGACAGCTCTTTTTCATAGGGTTTCAGAGAGAACACGCAACAATGGCCGGCAAATCTCGTACGTAACTGGTCCTGTACAGAGTTTGAATTAGTCTACAGATTTTCACATAACAGCTCTTAAGGAAATTTTAATAGTTATTTTTTAATATCCAGAAGCTCTGAAGACACCAGTCACATCGAATCACACCCTATAACTCTACACCAGGCATGTGGCATGGTTTCTGTAGCTGCCAGCCATAAAACCAAGAGAAACTTGACAAAAACCTTTTGTGCATCTGAAAAGGAGGAAGTGTGAGAGACGCTGGAAATTCAGTATGTCAGACAAAGCAGTCTCCTGACAAAGCTGCAGGACAGTGGACCAGTCAAACAATCTTTTTTAAGCTCCCATGTAAGAATTTGCTAGATGCCATGGCAGCTTGGGTCAGACGTTATGTATGGCCTTTGGTATTTTAGTAGGATTGCCTGTGAAATTTAGCTGTCCGAAATAGCTGTCTTAGTGGATAGCTTTTATTACTGCACCAGGCAATAAGGTACAGTCTTTAAAACCATAGCATCTCTGCTTCTTTTAAGTGTTTTCACTCTTCCAGCGTCTTTGGTGGGTTTCCTCTATATGCAACTTTGTACAATCCAAATCCTGTCCATGTTTATATTAATACATCCTCCCCTACACCAGGCCGACTCTGTTTTCCTCCCAGCTAGTTTTACAGCTACAGCTTTTGTTGTTGACACTGGAGAATATTCCGGATAATTTTTCAAGTCTTGACTCTTAGAGGGCTAGTATTTAGCAGGCCCTGAGGATTTAAGACGAGGAAGTCGTGTTTTTCCTTGGCATCTAGGACAGCATTAACCAGACTGATCAAGATTTCTTTTACAGGGACAAAGTTGAGCATGGTGTTCTTCTCCGCTCTCTCTTCATAGGCAGCTCCTGTTCTTGTTTCCTGTAGTTTAATATAACTTTTCAGGTATCTTTACAGGAACTTCTAGTAGCCACAGAAATAAAATTACAAAGCTGCAATGCGTTTTGCAAGGAGGGCTGGTGGGAAGCAAGTCATTGCCAAGTCCACTGGTGTTGCAAAGAGGACACCTGTGACAGAACACGAAAGCAATGTACTCTCACAGACACCCCTGAGAATCGCAGAAAACCTCGCTCCATGCAAAAGCGGGGAATTAAAGCAAGATCAGAGCAGGACACAGCTAATGTGTCTCTGAAATTAATATAGTGAGAATGAGTAGTTTCCAACAAAGAATAAAATTAAAGTTGAACATGGCTCAAGAAAACATTACACACACACACACACACACACACACACTTTTTTAATGCATTAAGGGAAGAACTTACTGATAACATCATTAAAGGCCTGTACTCCCTTATCAAGAACTTTCACATCTAAGTAGCACTGAAAACCTAAAATTTTGAAAATAAGTCTGTCATAAAATTGACCTGAAATGAACTGACATGAAGCTATTTTATAGTCTTGTTTAATCCCACTTCATATGAATATTCATGTTTTGCTGCAAAATATAAATGTGCTTGATTATGGAGTATTGCCCCAGACCCTACTGGGGTTGACTCAGAATATCCAGTGTGTATGTGCTGTATTACCATTCTAAAATCTGAAAAGTTCTAAATTCCACACACATCTGGCCCCAGGAATTTCAGATAAGAGGTTGTAGGCTTGTATTACTTAAAAATAAAAAAAATGTAAAAAAGGAAGAAAAGAAAAGAAATGTGTTGCAGACTTGTCATTTCCAGGGAAGAGGAAAGAAACTCTCCTCTCAAAAATGACATTTTAAGCGGCTCATTGAGTCTGGCCAACAGCCCATTTTCCAAAGGAATTTTCTGCCTCCAGTAGTTCTCAAGAACCTGGGATTTTTCACTCCCAGGTCAAGGTAGTTCTTAACTCTGAAATGTGCTTGAGGGTTGGCTGGTTCAACACAAGACTTACCCAGTTCACTTGCTATTAATTTGTGAAGAATTACTCTTAGAATGATAGATAGACCTACGCCTTAAAAGAATTATGGTAAACTGTGTAATGAAATAAGGGGGGGGGGACCCACAACAACCCTAGTGATATAACATGTAAGTATAACCAGAAGTTTCTTTTCTACAGTTTAATGACATTCTCCCCAAAACAGTGTTACTAAAGGGACGCACTTATCCCAAAGTGAGAGAAGTTTGGATACATTTACCACAATGATCTCACCTTACACTTGAGGGGGAAAAAATTATCACACAGAAACTATTTTACAAATGAAACCTTAGGTTTTGATACCAGCTTTGCTTCTCTGTGACTTGGATAAGTAAATTAACCTCTCTGGACTCAGTTCATTTGTAAAATGAGAGAAGCTGGACTAGCTAATTTTGAATCCCCCTGATTCCATGATCCATGTTTTATGTTAGTTTGGGCACAAAAGGGAAAATGCCACAAGGGCCATATTATTACTGAGAATCTAATCATTGGTCCCAGACATGTGAGAATGAGCATGTTTTAGAGGATGTTTAAAGCTAATTTTTGAGAATGTTGTCACTTTGTTAAGCTGGTAATTTTAGATGACAAACTGATTTATTCATAGCTGACTTCACATTAAGATACTTGAGGTCTGTTCTTTTTTTTTGTTTTAACAAAGCAATTTCTCTGGATAACACTCTTGATTGCTGAACTGCAAGAGACAGTTCTAGAAAAAATGAGGCATAATCTGCACTATGCTGGAGCCAGCTAGAGCTGATTCCAGAGAATGGACAGTTAGATTTTCAGACACTTGGCAAACTGCTGATTGCACCGGGATGGTAGAAACATTATTCTAATGGTGTGCTACTATATATCTCTTCCCAATTCCACATTCTGGTAGCTTGAAATTGTCCATGGTGGGAGTATTTACAAAGGCTAAAAACCAAGGTTTTATTTATTGTTGTGTTGATCGTCTAAACTTAATAAAGTGGTAGAAAAAATGTTAATAACACAGATTAAAAGCGTGTCATGTCTGTAACCTTTACGTTGTGAATAGTGAAAATATCTGAGGTCATGTTCTTCTAGTTTTTGCACACTGTGATATGATTCAGCAAAGAGGTTGCTCATGTCATTGACAGATGAGTGAAGCTACAGCATACATCTTTATGGCTTCACTTTTGTCTTATTTATTAACATGGACAGAAATATCAACCAACATTCATGTCGGAACTACACTCATTTGTCAATGACATGAGCAAGTTCTTCTCTGAACTGGGTAATAAGCATTTATTCATAGTCTTATTTTGTCAGATCATGGTTGAGTTGTAAACACCGATTGGCCATGAATACAAGAGTTCAGCAAAAAGAAATGAAAGCATTCTGTGAGAATCAATTAGCTGTATGGAATTTATCATAAAGAATACTGTATAATTTGGTATTATTTATAAATTGGGTACTGTATATCCCTTGTATCAGTGAAAGTTAAAATAAATGTATGTATACACACCTTCCCCCCCTCCCCCGCAGGTTGTTAAACATTTACCAGCCCACTACTGAGTCTAATTGTATCTTCCCTGCCAGGAGGCAGAGCATTAGACCTTCCCACTCTGAGTCATGCTAATGGAATAAAGCCCGAGTGGGACAAAAACCTCAATAAATTGGACTGTACAAGCAAAGGCAACTTGTGTTAATAAAAATTATCTTCGGGTAATTAAGAAAATGCCATTTGTTGTTTTCAAGTACTTGGAACAACACAATTAAGTGCCAACAGAGGGTGTGGTCTGTTTTAATGAAAAAGCGAAGAAAGTTTAATTAGCACTCTGTATGTAAATAGATTTTGCTAAAGCTTTTAAAGAGTGCTCGCATTAATTTATTTTCTTGCAGCAAATCACTGGCTTCCCCCTCAACTTAGCTCCATTCTCAGGCTTCCTAGGACGCCCTCAGGTGGCACCGATTCCCACTTGTGCCTCATCTGAACACCATATCCCTCCCTGAACAGCTCCGGTGGCTCCCTATTGGCCACAGGATACAGTTGAACTCCTTAGTCACAGTCTGTGCCAGGCTTTTCCCCGGCTTCCGCCACTCTTACCTTCTCTCGGCCTTGCTCTCACCCAGGGTCCGCAAACTACAGCCCAGGGGCCAGGTACGGGCCTCAGCCTGACTTTATACTGACCTTGAGCTGAGAATGGTTTTGACATTTTCCAATAGTAGAAAAAAAAAATCAAAAGAAGAATACTATTTCGTCACACGTGAAAATGATATGCATCTCAAATGTGAGCACTGATAAAGTTTTATTGGCATACAACCACACCCATTCACTTACAGATTCTCTGTGGTGGTGGAGTTGAATAGTCGTGACAGACTCCGAAAGGCCCACATACCTAAAATGTTTACAGTATTATATGGCCCCTTACAGAAAGAGTTTGCTGACCCCATTTTAACAGCACTAAACTTCTCATTTTTCCGCAACTCACAGAGCCCTTTTTTGATACATGGCATGAACATGGTTGTCTGCCTTTAATCTCTGTTTCCTGGAGGGCAAGTCCTAGCTTCCCCACAGCTCTGACCTCATCCTCAGCCACTCACCCCCCCTGCCCCCAACCGTGTAACCCACACCTGGGCCACACCTAGCTCTCATTGGACTGGATTGAACTTGAGTTCATCAAGTATTTCCTCACCACAAGACCCTGAGCCTGGAGCGCTCTTCCTCTTGTCCATCTGCCAGCCTTCTGATCATCCTTCAGGATCAAACCCAAACCTCCTTTCCATGATGCTTTTTTTTTTTTTAAAGATTTTATTTATTTATTTGAGAGAGAGAATGGAAGAGAGGGCATGAGAGGGGGGAGGGTTAGAGGGAGAAACAGACTCCCCGCCGAGCAGGGAGCCCGATGCGGGACTCGATCCCAGGACTCCAGGATCATGACCTGAGCCGAAGGCAGTCGCTTAACCAACTGAGGCACCCAGGCGCCCTCCATGATGCTTTTAAACATTCTAGGCCAAGGGGCGCCTGGCTGGCTCAGTCTATAGAGCATGTGACAGGGTCCTGAGTTCAAGCCCTCCATTGGGTATAGAACCTACTTAAAAAATGAACAAACAAACATTCTAGGCCAAATCAACCATCTCCTCCTCTGCTTCCATGGTGCTTTAGACATGTCTCCAGTGCTCTTGTTAGGAAATGGAATGGCATGCCAGTCTCCCTACCATAGTACACTGTAAAAGGCCTCTCCTGCCCTTCCTCCCTCCTGTGCTCACCCCCTCCCCCATTCTCTTTGGTGTGTGAAGCAATTGGGTTAGCCAAATAATGAGTCAGACAAGATGGGTGCACTCATTTCACTCAACTGATAAGTCTCTACTCTGGAAATAAAATGCTTCAGCTCCCCCAAAGCTCTGGATGCTTCCATTATAGAAGCATTCATATTGTATCATAACTAGCACATTTGTTTTCTCATCTCACTGCAGTCGCTAGACTAGACTCCTGGAGGAGAAGGGCAGGTCTGTGTACCTCTAGTTCCAAACACAAGGCAGGTGCACAGTAGATGCTCAGTAAATGTTCGTAGAATTGAATCACATGTAAGCGCTTCTTTTTCAGCATACAAAATGAGAGAAGACATAGCAATTCAACAGAAAATCCATAGCTTTGAGAGATAGGAAGGCAAGTAGGCTTTTCCCACGATGGGGCCTTCTCTGTTGGCTCAAGTATTCTGGAAAAGATATGTTTGTAGAGGGAAATCTCGCATTGGATGGTGGAGAGGAGGGGATTGTTTGACGACCCGACCCCTTCAGAGACTGAAATGTGCAGCTTTCTTCCTTTGATATGTGAAGACTTACTATGCTGCTAGTTTCAAGATGGCAGTGGGGTGACATCATCACGTGAACTAAGGTGTTCCTGTCCCCTCAACCCTTGCTGCTCCAAGCTGCTCCAGACCAGCAACATCAGCATCACTTGAGTGTTTGGTGGAAGTGCAGAATCCCAGATCTAGTGAATCAGAGGATGCACGTTAACAGGACACCCTGGTAATTTGTTTACATTTTAAAATTTGAGAAGGATTTTTCTCGCGTACATAAAGGATACACCCCTTGGCTTTCCCATCCTGTCAGAGGCCCAATATTCCAAATTATGTAAACTATACTGTACTGAAGGGACTTGATAAAACCCAAAGGATTACGGTTCTTTCCAATCCTAAGATTTATGAAGGTTTCTCTCAGTTCTGCGTTGCCATGCTAAACTACACTTTGTCTAGTTACCGCTCTACCGCATTGCTCCGTAATTCCACTAATACTTACCAACTACCTCCTATATGCCCAGCACTGTCCCCAAAACGAACATGTAGCAATGAACAAGCCAGAGAAGGTCACTGCTATTATCAAACTTAGGTTCTAGCAGAGACAGATGGTAAATACATAAATAAAAAAGTTTCATGTGAGTCCCCTTGGCAGAAATGAAACAGGGTGATGTAATAAAGAGGATTTAGGGTGGATGAGGAGTTGCTGCATTAGAGAGGGCAATCAGGAAAGACTTCTTGGAGGAAGCAGCATTTGAGCCGAGTCTGCGAGGAAGAGAAGGAACAGGTGAATGTAAATTACAGAGGCTCATACAACAAAGGAACAGCAAGTGCAAAGTCCCCAAGGCAGGAGCTAGGTAGACATTTAGAGAAAGGTCAGAGCAGCTGGGACGTTGTGAGCAAGAGAGAGAATGTAAGATGATGCTGGAGATGTGGATGGCGCCAGATCCCACAGGTGAATCTTTGGGATTTTCCCATGTGCAGAGGCCTGGGAGGGTTCACTTTATACTTAAAAATAAGATCACTTTGGCTGCTCTTGGAAAACCAACTGCAGAGGGGCAAGCTTTAGAGGCAAAATAGGTGGATAAAACACTAATCAGCAATATATACATTGGACTTCATCAAAATTGAAGACTTTAGTGCTTCAAAGGATACATCAAGAAAGTGAAGAAAACCCCCAGACTGTTGGGAAATATTTGCAAATATCTGATAAGGGACTTGTATCTAGAATACATGAAGAACTCTTACAACACAATAATAAAAGACAAACCAATGGAAAAAATGGGCAGAGAATCTGAATAGACCTTTCTTCAAAGGAGATGCACAAATGGCTGTAAAGCATGTGAAAAATGCTCAATATAATTAGCCATCAGGGAAATGCAAATCAAACCACAATATGATACTACTTCAAACTCACCGTATGACCATAATAAAAAAGACAGACAATAACAATACTGGTAAAGATGTGGAAAAACCAGATCCTCATATACTGCCGGCAAGAATGGAAAATGGTGTAACTGCTCAGGAAAACAGTCTACCAGCTCCTCAAAAGTTTGAACACGGAGTTCCAACGTGAGCCAGCAATTCTGCAACTAGGTACATATACACCCAAAAGAAATGAGACCACACATCCACACAAGAACTTGTCCACAAAGATTGATAGCAGCATTATTCATAATAGCCAAAAAGTAGAAACAACTCAAATGTCCAACAACTTACAAGTGAACAAACAAAATGTGGTAAATTCATATAGTGTGTGTTAGTTTGCTAGGGCTGCCATGACAAAGAGCCACAAACCGGGTGGCTTAGACAGAAATGTATTGTCTCACACTTCTGGAGGCTGGAAGTCCAAGATGAAGGTGTTGGCAGGGTTGGCACCTTTGAGGACTGTGAGGGAGAATCTTCCATGCCTCCCTCTGTGCTTCTGGGGGATGGTAGCCACCTTTGGCATTCCTGGGCTTATAGGCACATGGCTCTCATCTCTTTGTGTTCACATGGTGTTCATCCTGTGTGCACGTCTCTGTGGCCAAATTTCTCCTCTGTATAAGGGCATCGATCATACTGGAGTCAGGAGCCACCTACTCAGTATGGCTATGTATATGTATATGACCTCCAGCATGACTGATTATACGTGCAGTGTTCTTGTTTTCAAATAAAGTCACATTCTGATGTGCTAGGGGTTAGGATTTCATCGTATGTATTTTGGAGGGACACAATTCAATCCGTACAACTGTAGAATATGATTCAGCCATAAAGAGGGATGAACGTGGATGAACCTTGAAAACACAATGCTAAGGGAAAGAAGCCAGACACAAGAGGACACATATTGGATAATTCTATTTATGTGAAATGTTCAGAATATACAAATCTCTAAAGACAGAAAGTAGATTAGTGGCTTCTTATGGCTGGAAAAGGGATCCAGGAATAAGGGAGGTAATACTTAAAGGATATGGGGGTTCTTTTTTGGCGATGAAAATGTTCTAAAATTTATTGCGATGAGGGCTGCACAACTCTGTGAATACACTAACAATTATTGAATTGTACACTCTCCATGGTTGAATAGTAGGGTATGTTAATTATATCGCAGTAAAGCTGTTCCCAAAGCAAAACACAAATTAGTGTTATAAAAAGTGTTAAAGACAAAAAAAAAAGTGTGACTTTAGGTTTTGGAGTCCAAAGTTCAAATCCTGACCCTGCAACCTTCTGTTACCTTGAGCAAATTTCTCGAAGAGCCTTAGCTTCATTGGAAAGGTGCAGATGGGGAAGGGAGGTAGGACCACATACCTAGCAGGGCTTTAAGAACTGGAGACTATCTCGGTCAAATACTTGGCACATAGTCATTGCTCAATAAAAGATATTGTTAGTCATACGTTTTACACCCTACCCTAAAAAACAGTGTTAGTCCATCACAGATAAATCATGCTTTGGGTCATTTATTTTTTTAACTGGTCAAATAAGGGCTTTTTAATGCCTCTCAGGTAGCAAACTCCCAAAATGGAGCCAAACCTTGGAAGAAAAACCTACTCCTTCACGTTATACATGCCGCAGGAGGACCCAACTCTATGCTGCTTTTCTGCCTCTGACATCTCTTCCTGACTTTTGTTTTTACTCCCTGAGCCGATAATTGAAGCTGTCAGGGAAGGCTCACGCGGCTCAGTATTTCATTGACGATTTCCAGCTGGGACTTCTAGAGCATGTTGCTGAGTAGGAGAAAGAGAACGAAGGCCCCTCAGGAAGGAGCCCACACTCAAGGCAGTGGGGGACTGGGGCGTCTGGCTGGTTATTCAATCTGAGCCAGGAGGGTTTCTCAGCACCAGCATCCGAAGGGACGGGCCTGAGTCAGCGTGAGTCTGAAGAGCCGCGGGAAGCCAGCAAGACACCTGGAGACTAAGTCACTGAAATGAAATTAGAGTAGACAGTGATTCCTGCCACAGGCCTAAGCATTTCCTGATGCCTTCAAGGGAAAATGAGAATCAGATAGTGCTCTGGTCGTGAGTCAGTCATCTCCGTCAAAATGCCAGTAGCCCCAAGGTCAAATAATATTGAGGGGCACCATTCAAAGCAAGGCGGCAGCGTCCACCGATGATGTACTGTGTGCCAAGCACTGTGCTGGACCCTGGAAACACGAGATGCCTGGGTTCACACACACAAACCCACAAGGCCCTTCCTCAGCAGCTCGGGGTCACAGAGAAACATGGCCTGAGCCAGACCAGAGCACTATGAGTTTGTACCGTATGAGCTGGTTCTTCCCCCAAATTACATTTTCTCCTAACTCTCCAGATGTTCTCCTTTATTTCATCCCACCACTACGCCCCGGACAGGTCCTGGCCAAACCGTGCTATGGTTATGACTCATAATCCAGCAGCAACAGCCTCATTTAGAATAGCTTCTGCAGGAATGATCTCCTCGTGAACTTTGAGGAGATGCAGAATGGTTGGCAAACCCCCTCACCTCTGAACCCTGTTCTGAGTGCTTCTTTCCTTCTTCCGGGGCATTCCTCCCTGCGGTCCCCATGCCCAGCACAGGCCTCTCCTACTACCAGATCCCTGTGGTCACCCAGGCCAGCATGATCTCCTCCCCATCGTGGTCACTGCTCATCTGTTGGGGGTGTGGTGGGAATGACCGTAGGCTGGCCTGCCCCCTCCACCTGCGACTCCTGGCTGGAAAGCATTGCCTTTATTTGCCTAACGATGAGGATTTCCAGGCACCCTTATTAAAATCCAGATTCCGGAAGGCCCTACTATAAACCTACTGAATCAGTCTTCAGGGGAAGGACCAGGATATCTGGATTTTTTAATATGTCCCCCAGGAGATTTTAGATGAAGCTAGTTTTGGGAGCAAAACTGAGACTTTTGGACGTCTTTACAAGCATATGCATGTGTTGGGGCAAATCCTAGAGCTTTAAAGTGAGCGAGTCCCCTTCCATAAGAGCATGAATTCTTTCAGATCCCTGGGGAACCACTTACAAAATTATGATCTGAGAGCAAAATGTTCCCAAGGGACCTGAAAGTGCCTAATACTCATTCTGAAAGTGTTTGCTTAACTGCCACCCAGGGAATGGTGGGTTTGCCTGCAGGATTTGGAGCTGTGGACATTTCCTGCCTGTATGCAGAAGCACTAACCCCTAGTCGTACATGAGACCTAGTCATGGCTTTAAACAGAAACTTCAGTTTCTCGGTTCCGTGGAATTCCCAAAGTCTGTGTGACCGAATGTGTGACTCTCCTAGGAAAGGGTTTGTGAGTTGTTTTCTCAGGTCTTTGAACTTGACCCGGGAGCAGCATTTGATGAACACCTTCGGGCAGCCTCGGGGGCAGGTAGCAGGTGAGCAAGGGTAGACTGCCTCTGCATTTGGAGTGACCACTTTTCCTCCAAGGGTTCCTTTATTCAGTTGTTTTTAACAAGGGCTGCATCCTGGTACATATGCTCCAGGCTCCCCGTCCTTCCTCTCCTTGACTCTCCCCCTCTGCTTGAGGTTCTCAGCCAAAGTTGACCTCACTCGCTGACTCCACATCGCATTTTGGTGAGTCCCAGTTACAGATGCCAAGAAGTGAGCCGTGCTGTTTGCTCAGGCCCTATTCAAATTTTCCGTAAGGCTCTGAGCATAACAACTCAGATTGGACTCCCAGCCGCCACTAGGGGCCTGTCCTGAACCTTCCCTGGGCAGTGCCCAGAATGTAGAAGGAGTCCCCCACCCCACCCCACCTGCAATGGCCCGGACCTGTGGAAACGGCCGGTGGGCACCCCGGGTCAGTCCCTCATTGTGCCGGAGACGGGATGCAGCAGAGGAACAACCTAGGAATTCGATGGCAGACCCGCCGATCAATGACTCCTTTGTGCCTTGCTCTGTAATATGACACAGCAGTGCAGCCTGGTGCTTGTAGAAGCAAAAAACACATCTTAGAGACTTCGAATCAGATGGAAAGGTGCCGATGTCATAACCAGATAGGACTGACTGACTCACTTGGGTTACAGACGGAACAAGGGTTCTCACACTTGAGTCTAAGAGTCCCTGGCAGAGCCAAAGACAGATAATTGTTGCTTCCTTGCTCGGAAAGGCTGACCGGAAGCAGCAGAAAAGATGGTTTTCCTTGATTGAGGCCCCGGTGACTGACAACCCAAAGTAAATAGATAATTCGCTTCACGGTCCTATGGATTTAATTGACTCTTTTTCCTCATCTAGTGGTCTAAACAGAAACTGTGGCGCCATCCTAAATCCTTCTCCATATCCCATAAAACCAGTCAAGCTCCAGATCCTGATGTTTCTACTTGTTGAATAGCCACATAGGTGTCTCCGCGCCCTAATTCCCCTCCACATTCCTCGCCGATCCAGGCTCTCACCCTCTGAGCATTAAGAACGCCGCTTCATTAACGAGTCCTCCTATCTCCCGCCCAGATAATCTTCCGATCCATCCTGTTTCCACTGGTGCCAGACCTATCTCTCCGAAAGTGAACCTTTAAAAATGCAAATCCAGTTACAGCGCTTGCTTAAAAATCTTCCAAAGGCTCCCCATAGCCTGTAAATAAAATCCAAATGCTTCCGTGAGCTACATAAGGTCCTTCACCGTGTACACTGCCCAACTGTTCAGTCTAATTTCTCTTCAGACCTCACTTGGCCCGTCCATTCATTCACTGAGTTCCTGTTATGTGTCAGATCCCGTGCTAGGCTCTAAGAATCCAGCGGTGAGCAAGAGAGCCATAGCTCCCCTAGAGCTGGCAATCTAAGGGGGAGGACACTTTAAACAGAAGGTACACTCAAGTTCAGCGGGTGCGATGCTAGATTTGCATTTTTAAAAGATCTCTGGCTGCAGGTTGGGGAATGGGTTGAACTATGTATAGCTGCCCAGATTGCTGTGCATGTCTGCACGGCTGGGCCTTAGCACAAACCTTTCATCCAGCCAGGATGCCCTTTTGATTTTGTCTACTTAGTGAGTTCCTTCCAAGTTTCAAAACTCAGCTCAAAATCCTTAAAATTCACAGCCCTGGTTGAGTTGGGCACATCTCCATCTTTGCTCCCACGATATATTCATCATTCTATTAGAGTATTGCTCACATCATATGTCAGTCCCCATCACTGGGCTGTGAGTTCATAAAGGGAATCCAGTCTGTGTTCCACTCAGCTTCATACCCGAGGGCTAGCACTTAGTCCGTGCTTTAAACACGTTCCTTGAGGGTACCTGGGTGGTGCAATCGGTTAAGTGTCCGGCTCTTGATTTCGGCTCAGGTCATGATCTCAGGGTTGTAAGATCGAGCCTGGTGTCAGGCTCCGAGCTGAGTATGGAGCCTGCTTAAGATTCTCTCTGCCCCTCTTTCCCTCTCTTATAAAGAAATAAGTAAAATAAAAAACAAAAATACTAAAAAAATATTCCTTGAATGGATGAATTTGTACCAGGGGCAAGTGAATACCAAAAAGCTGAGATTCAAGACCTCTATGATTCCCTCCATATTATGTCTTTCTCCACTGGAGGGGGCCCCATTCACCCTAGACCCAGAAACCACACAAGGGTTTATCATCCTTGAAGGCTTTTCTCTTTCACATAAAGTACATTTCAGCAAATGGGCTCCTGAAGGAATGGGGAATTCTACAGTAGCCTTCCAATCGTTTGTGATGGTGGAAACCCTTGACTTTGTATCTAAGTTTAGGCAAAAGTCTGGCAGGAAGTCTAAATTTTATTTTCATTGAAGTGACACAAGGCAGGTGAATAACTCAGGTGTCAGCATCGAGCTGCGTATTTATTAAGCTTTTTTTGGAGGGGGGAGTGGATGGTAATAGTGTCTTGAGGAGGGGGTACCCTTTCCAACCACACAAATGGCTCTATATGGGCTTGATAAACTAGAAGGAGTGTGTCTCTAGTGAAGATGCTAGAAACTTCGTTTAGTTGATTGTTTATTATTTATAAGTAGCTTCTAGCAGTTGTCAGTGAGGATTAATTGATTTAAGGAAGAATGGGCTTGCTTTTTTGGAAAGGGTCTTAACATCAGCCAGGCAGAGGTGTTTGATTTACGTCATCTGCCCTTCATCGGGGACTAGGGCTCTGGAATCTCGCAAGTAGTAAATGCCTTTGCTGAAGTTACAAGCTGCTCATTCATTCATTCAATCCTTTATTCACTCACCCAACATATTTATGGAGCCTCTTTTGGGGGCCAATTTGCATTTGCTTTATACAAGTTATGTCCTTGCGAAGTCCTTATTATGCAGGTATGGTCATTCCCATTGCACAGCTTATGAACTAAATAGGAAAGGTGAAGTCCTGTGCGAAGAGCCACGTGTTTAGGACACACTAGAGCTGGGACTCCAGCCGGGGCCCTCTCTCTCCAGGGACTTAAACTCTTCCAGGGGAGACAGAAGATATAGAGAAATACCCATGATCTGCAACAGAAAGTGACAAGTGGCCTCCATAGTGATGCTTACAGTGTTTCTGGGAGTAGGAGAAGAGACCATTTCTGACTGCCAAGATATGAGAGGGCTTCCTGGAGGAGGCGGCATTGGAATTAGACTCAATAGGATTTGGATGTGCAGAAGGAGGATGAGCCCTCCCTCTCTCTACAGTCCTGCAATGGTGGTTCTAAAGGCTGCTCTGGAGCTTTAAGTCTTAGAAGGAAGCAAATGTTAGGAAGTAGTAAAAATGACGGGCAGAGCAGCGAGATCTAATTATTTGAGAATCTGTCTTGGCAGAGGTCGGTGAGAAAGCATATAAAAAGCCTTGGCTCCCGCCCCAGTGGCCAGCAATTTAAGAGGCAGACAAGTGGCCACACACCATACAAGCCCGCACGAGGTAGGGGGGCATTGAATTAGAGCAACATCCAGGAGTCAAGGCAATGTTTGATTTTATCTTCACAGGCAATAAAATGGTGAAGCGTATTCTCTGGCAGCAATCAGAAAGGCAGATTGCTGGCTTTTCCTAATTCTCTGGAGTTTTATAGCATGTCAGTTATCACAGCACTTCTTGCAACAGAGAGGTACCTTGTGCCTGGGCCGGCTGAGTGTGCAAGATGAGTCTGGTTAGAGGCTTAGGGCTGATGCCACAGCACTTGGCCTTCATGTTCTGCCTCTTCTAAAATACATTCAGCTAAAGAGCTCATCTGGTGTGCGTTCCAGACCTCTCGTGAAGAAATGATTGATTGCTCATCTTTCGGTGCGTGTTTTACATGAAACCAATTATGATAATGTTTCTCATGTGGAGGCAACATTGTTACGAGTGCTACTTTGGTACCTGGTGTATTTATGTCCGGGGGTGAGTTCCCTGCAATTTAAATGTATTATGCTTTCAAGAATACTTCTCACACAGGATCACTTTCCGTTTTATTTCATAGCCACCTGTTGAATTGGGTTTGACATGTGAATTAAATAATCATCACATAGATCCTGATGATTGTCTCTTCATCTCAAATAACCTCTTTCAATTGAGAGTTCTTTTTTATTTATTATTTATTTATTTATTTGTCAGAGAGAGGGAACACAAGCAGGGGGAGTGGCAAGCACAGGGAGAAGCAGGCTCTCTGCTGAGCAGGGAGCCCGATGTGGGACTCAATCCCAGGACCCTGGGATCATGACCTGAGCCGAAGGCAGATGCTTAACCTACTGAACCACCCAGGCGTCCCTGAATCGAGTGTTCTTATAAAAAGTAATAACTTCACTCTCATCAGATGCTGGATGTGTGTTCTTTTTTATTTAGGGATTCTACAATCTGTAAGGACATTGGCCCCTGTATTGCAGGTGAGGAAACTGACTTCATGAAGTGACTTCCAGGGGCACCCAAGTAGTAGGGGTGCTCAGCTGGGACAGCACGCTGGGGTTGCTTAGCTCAGACGCCCATGATCTCCCACTGTTCCCGGTGCCTTTTCGTGAACAATCTTCTCTAAGTCTGACCCAGCGATCCGGTGCAGCGCTGAACCTCTCGCCTTCCACCCAGACAGTAAGACAGGAGCCCCAGTGATAGGGCAATTGTCCCTTTAAGTTTCTAAAATTATGTGGCATGTCATTAAAACTAAACTGACTCAGAGGTACACCCAACCACCCCATCCCTCCCACCCCCCACCACTCCAGCAACCCTCAGTTTGTTTCCTGAGATTAAGAATTCCTCATATCAGTGAGATCATATGATACATTATATGTTAAAAAAAAAGAAGAAGAAGAAGATAACAGGAAGGGAAAAATGAAGGGGGGGATATCGGAGGGGGAGACGAACCATGAGACACTATGGACTCTGAGAAACAAACTGAGGGTTCTAGAGGGGAGGGGGGTGGGAGGATGGGTTAGCCTGGTGATGGGTATTAAAGAGGGCACGTTCTGCATGGAGCACTGGGTGTTATACGCAAACAATGAATCCTGGAACATTACATCAAAAACTAATGATGTAATGTATGGTGATTAACATAACATAATTAAAAAAAAAAACTAAACTGACTCAAAAATCACAAAAGGGAAAAAACAAAACAAAACCTCATGAATCAGAAGGGAGAACAGCCAGCTGTCTTCTATTTATCCACAGAAGGAATATGTCACAATGTGTCCGGGTACATACCCTTGAGGAAGGCACTTCTGAGTCCCCTTCACCAAGCCATGCACATGTCCCCTGCCCGGGATGGGGACAGGGCCACTGGAACTGTTACCTCTCTCAGAAAAGAAGCTAGGTGAGGGGATGGCGCTCTGTAGCCCAACCCCGCTTCCTTTTCTCACATTTCTGGTCACACAATGTGGAGGAAAGAATATCTCGGATCCAACAGTAAAGGTGAGGCAAACAGAATCTAAATATCAAATGGCTGCTTTTCGGATCTGACTGTGGAGGTCCATGATCCCCCACGGGCCTGTTCCAGCCCGTAGATACCACATCTGTTCTGAGGTGCTAGGCAGAGAGGGAAGCAGCCAAGAAAACATGCTCTTAGCTGGTGTGGGGGACAGATATTTGGTCCCTGTGTGCTTCCCTTGCGGTGCCAAGTTCAGGGTTTTAACTGTGCCGAACCCAGATTACTTAGCAAGTCACAAACTAGAGGAAATAGGCTGGTAGGGGCCCCGGGGGTAGCTTGTGGGCTTGCAGCCAGGCCATCGGGGGCCCACGGGACCTTGGGACACTCCCATGCCAAGGGGGCAGGCTGGTCCTGGCCCTGGGCCCCAGGAGAGGGTCAGGCCCCTGCTGCAGGACGGTCTGGCCCGGATGCAGGATCAGAGGCCACCAAGGTCTCTGCCAAGGACCTGCTAATAGCTCCTGTCTATCATCCGGGGAAGCGATTTCTGGAGCTAGATAATTGACTTCTGTTGGTTGTGACAGATGACGTTTTGACACGCCTGGGCCCATGCCTGTCTCCCTCGTTAGTGACAAGCTCTGCCTTTGGGAGGGCCGTTCCGTGGGAGAGGGAGAATGTGTTCACACTTTCATCCCAGTGCAGGGGGCAAGCTGAGATCTAACGTCGTTATGTCTCTTTTAGGTCCCAAGTCCCTGTTGTCTTTGCCTTTGTAGTCATGCAAGAAATAGTGATGCTCCCGAGGTTCTAATCGAAAGAGTTAATAATTACTTGCATTCATACAGTCTCTGCGGTTCTTCCATGGTGTCTCTGATTTTATAACAGCACTCACAGCCCCCCTGTAGTCGGCACGTTACGTTACATCATTTCCCTCCTCTCCCTGCTCGGCAGGCAGAGTCAGGAGGGTGCTCCCCTCTGAAATTCAGAGACGTTAAGTGACTGGCTCAGGGTCACAGAGCAAAGCAAGGGCACAGCCCGGACTCCAATTCCTGCCCTCTGCTTGTGAAGTGTCGTCCCAAACACTACCATTTCCTTCCTGGTCGGTGGTTTTAAGGCTGCCCCTGCTTTCGGTCCCCTTGTCCCTGCTCTAGCGGAGGGGTCCCCCCACCACATGGCTGGTGTGCCCCCACTTCATCCGGTCCACCCAGGACGCCCACACGCTGGTTCAAACCAGTTTGACCTCCCAATAGCACCATTTCACCACCATCAGGAACTGTGTGCTGGGGTCAGCAAGCACTCACCAGTGTTTTGTACACAATCCGCCCTCAACAGTATTTGCTGGATGAAACTACCGGTGCGCTCCTCAGGGCGGGCGGGGTGTGAGCCGGGTTTACCAGTGGGAACCCGCCACCCAGCCCAGGGTGCATGGTGGCACCCCAGTGTTGTGTGCGCGACAGGATCAACAAGAGGATGCTTGTCTGCGTACACATTTCAAAGGCTCCCTCTGCCTATCAAATTAGTGTGCAAACTGCTTAGCCTGACATTCAATACACTTTATATTTCTGCATTAGAGATTAAAAACCCAATTCCAAAGAATTTAAGCATAAAAAAGGGAATTTATCAGCCTGTAGGAGCAGAGGTCTATCAAGAATAGGATCAGGGTGGGGCGCCTGGGTGGCTCAGTCGTTAAGCGTCTGCCTTCGGCTCAGGTCATGATTCCAGGTCCTGGAATCGAGCCCCGCATCGGGCTCCCTGCTCCGCGGGAAGCCTGCTTCTCCCTCTCCCACTCGCCCTGCTTGTGTTCCCTCTCTCGCTGTGTCTCCGTCAAATAAATAAATAAAATCTTTAAAAAAAAAAAAAAGAATAGGATCAGGGTGCCTGAGGCAAGATGTGGGAGGCGGGCATGGAAGCTGAGGAGCAGAGATAATGGGGGATGGGAAGACGGGGTGGGGGGAAGGGTAACCTAGGGACGAAGGACCCGCCCCGGAGAGCTGTTTTCTGTGCCTTCCACCGCTCTGATTTCAGAATTGGTTCCCAGGGCAAAGAGAACAGAACCAGGGTTGATGCACACCGGCCATATTTCCTGGAAATGTGTGCCCACCCCCCAAAGCCGGGCCCTGGGGATACAAAGCCAAGGCAGTGCAACACCTCGAGGTTGATGTTAACAGTAAATTCTCCAGGTGGTACAGTGTTGGTGGATTACAGTTTTTGTTATTTTGAGTGTGGATGTGTGTTAGGGACCCATGCATGTGTGTGTGTGCATGTTTATGTGTATAGTAGGAGCTCATGCATATGTATATGGTATATGTGTGAGGGGACACTGTTAATGTCAATCCAGACCATTTCACAATAAATTATTATGTCCTAAAGGCCTGCTGGATCCTCACCTGCTTTTTTCTGCTACTCCATGCAACGCTGCAGAGCCTGAATGACTTCCCGAAGCCTGAGGGAGTGGGGTCAGGCCCCTGGAGGGTCTGCCGGGCTCACCCCCCATTCAGATCCAGCCTGTGTTCATGGCTAATCCTCCAGCAATGTGAGCTGGCCTTGGCCTCACGCTGCAGAGTAGAACACTAAGACTCAGAGCACACAGATTGTAAGGGGTAGAGATGACACTCACATCCACGTTCCCTGACTCCATGGGGAATGCTCTTTCCACTTCACAGAGCCCAGACTCCATAGCCAGACCTTCCGGTTTGTACCCCAGCTGAGCCACTTACCCGCTGTGTGACCTTGGGCGAGTGACTCACCATCTCTGTGCCTCAGTTCTTCATCTGGAACACGATGAGAATGAAAGGAGTCATTGCACATGGACCATGGTTAGCACACAGTAAGTGCTATCTAAATGCACACTTATGTTTGGACAATTATTACGTCACGCTGCTGAAAATGACTTGCACCCAGAAAAACAACATTCTGGAAAAACAGGAAGCCTCTTTTCAAATGGAACCTCAGGAAGACTAACAGCCCTGGGAAAGCTGGTCTTCCCTTCCCCGCCTCGGTCAGTATGTCCTTCACCAGCGGGTCCAGGCCCAGGACAAAGCCCTCTCGGGGAAGGTCAGCCGGAGAGCTTTGGCGGGTCTGTCCTCAGTGGCCTAAATTAGATGGTCTGATGGCCGTTTGGAAAAATGCACCGCATTCTTTATGAATTTTCCCCATCAAAACACGTCTGTTTCGTTCTCTTTTAAAGGGCATTCATGAGTCATTCGGCAGGAACAAAGAAGCTTCAGTCTGAAACTTCCACGTGGGAAACAGTTTAAACAGCGTGGGCTCACAGGGCTTTTTGAAATCTGAAAACATGCCTTGGAGGTGCCCTTAAGCACCTGATAGCAGCTGTTGTCTCCTGACAGCTAGATTCCAAACGTAAACATGATTTGTCTGAATGCGTTCGAATCATTTGCATGCAGGTGTAGACAGCTCTATGACGGGTGTACTGGGAGCAGCTGGAAGACACGCTCCGCTCACGCTGTCTGGTAGGGCCCAGGCTGCGTTTCTAGATGGGCTCATGGCAGAGCCAGGCCAGCATCCTTTCTCTTCATGGGGGCAGCTCCCCAACTCTCGAACTCAATCCCCAGGCCATCCGCGTGAGGTGAAGACACAGAGGCCAACAAGGTTGGGGGGGGGTGATGTCCTGCAACCTGGAGCCGGGGTCCAGGCACCCAGACACCCAGATACCCAACACCTGCGCCCTAACCTGTGTGGTGCAGACACCCCTCTCTCAGCTGCCTGAGCACCCGAGCCCACCTGCCCATGCTCAGGTGCATGTTGGGGGCAGAGCGAGGCAGTCTGTGATTCAGACACAGGCCACTCCTTATTGAGTGACTTGCACACGGAGTTTCATCAGCTTCTTACAGGGGATAATAATATAACAACTCCCCCTTGCAGGGGTGAGGTGAGGATTCAACGATGTCATGCACTCAAAATGCTAACCCAGCGTCTGGCACAGGTAAGCACTGGGCACCTGTCGCAGATCGTTCGGTCAGCAAGCCCCCCATAGCCTTCCCTGGTTATTACACTAGACTTCCAACGGACCTCCTGTTCCCACTGTGGCCCAATCCCAACCCCTCCTCAACTCGGTTCTGAGTTAGCACCCTCCATTCATTTATGGGTCTCTAGTCCCCTTCCTAAACCCTCAGTGGGATCCTACTGCTTTAGGATACACACAGAAGCTTCTATGCATGGTTTGCAATGTCCTGGATGGTCTGTCTCCTTACTCCCTCCCTCCCTCACTCATTCACTCATTCACTCACTCATTCACTCATTCACTCATTCACTCACTCATTCACTCATTCACTCACCATTCACTTACTCATTCACTCACACACTCACTCATTCACTCACTCTCATTCACTCACTCATCCACACACTCGCTCATTCACTCATTCATTCATTCATTCCCTCACTCATCCATTTACTCACTTACTCACTCACCACATATATACTGCAAGCTTAGTGTGTTCCAGGCCCTGTGCTAGCCCCAGGCAAAGTCCCAGATTCTGCCCCCATGGAGCAGGAGAGACAGATAAGAGGAAAGACTTTGAAGAAGTGAGTTCTGAGCGGAAATCAGAAGGATGAACCAGACTTAATCCGGCAGGGGGCCAGGAGCATGGCAGGCAGAGGTTACCTGATCAAAGGCTAAGCAGGAAGGCCAGGCCCTCTAAGACCCTCCTGGGGGGGGTCCTGCAGTTCTGAAGAGCCTGACTCCCTCCTGCTCTTACTCCCTCTCCCCCTGTACATGCCCAGGTCCTCTGCGTGAGCTGTGCTCTCTGCTTAGAAGCCCATTCTCCTTACCAGCCTTTCCTCCCCACTGACCTCCTCTCATCCCTTCAGGCTTAGCTCCATCGCCTCCTCTGGAGGCCTCCTGGGCATCCTCTTCCCTTCACCTGGATGGTGGGAATTATCCTTATTTGGACCGCTGCTTGGGCTTACCTCAATCTGACTGCTTCCTGCTCTGTATTTGTCTGTCCCCCCAGACTGCGAAGTCTTTGATAGCAGGTACTACCTCATTGAGTGGCCCCGGAGCAGACCGTCTTAAGGCCTATTCTGTGGCCAGAGAGCACCAGCGGAAGGAAGCAATGGCCTGGGTGGACCATGCTTGCTTGACATGGGTTTTCCAAAAATACTGTCCAAGGGCAATTGAGTTCGGCCTTGGATTCAGCTTCTTTGACTTCTATCAATCTCTCTGGAGCCCACTTGGGCAATGTGGCCTGTTGGGTCTGGTGTTAGGGTTGGCCAGAGGTGATAGTCAAACATTTCACAACTGGTGAGGAATAGGCATTGGCCCATCTGAGCCACTGGCCAGACCCTGTGGGGCAAAGGGACCACTCGTGATGAGGAATGATGCCATGTTCCCAGCTGCGGGTGCCTACGATTTGATGTTTGTGGAAGAGCATGTCCCGTAAGTATGGAATTTCTTTATTCTCCCACATATTCTGTCACCTTCAGCTGCCAGCACTTATAAGACAGAGCAGGAAGAGTCCTCTCACATTGACCAGATGCTGAATCGACTCTGTGGGATGACCCTTCTTTCTTTCCTTCCATAAGCGGACATATGGTGCAGAGGAGAGAGCAGAAGTTTTGGAGCTAGATGGATGAACATTGAAATCCTTGCCCCACTACTGTGTGTGATTTGGGGCAAAATACTTAAGACCCTTGACCCTCAGTTTCTTTTGTGTAAGATGGAAATAATACATTGTATCTAATTTAGCAGCTGTGAAGTTTAAATGAGAAAATGTACTGATGGTACTTGGTATATAATAGGCATATGGTAATATGAGTTTCCCTCTCTCTCTGGGGTGAGTGGAACTCATTTACCTGATAGTTTAAAGGACACACTTCTTTCACTCTAAAAACCCTACTGGCCCCACCACGACAGGCTGAAATTTCACGGTCACCAGGCTACCCCCAAGAATGTTCTTTTTTTTTTTTTTTTTAAAGATTTTATTCATTTATTTGACAGAGAGAGACACAGCGAGAGAGGGAACACAAGCAGGGGAGTGGGAGGGGGAGAAGCAGGCTTCCCGCTGAGCAGGGAGCCCTATGCGGGGCTCGATCCCAGGACCCTGGGACCATGACCTGAGCCGAAGGCAGACGCTTAACGACTGAGCCACCCGGGCGCCCCTCCCGAGAATGTTCTCACACCTCTGCTTCTGCCGGCAGAGCTCTGTGCTTACCGAGGCGCAGCTGTGGGTTCCTAAGCCCGTTTACTCCAGCAGTGTCTGCTATTTTAATTATATAGTTTAATTACATGCAATGCAACCAATAAAATATGAGGGTGTAAATAGAGTTATCTAGAAAAAAGAACTTTATTTTAGATAAAAGACTTAATAAGGGCGAATTACTCCATGTGGAATTCTAATGAGATGTGCAGAACTCCAATTAGGTACAATCACTCAAAATATGAATGAATAAATGCACATTTTAAGTTACAATGAGATGTTTAAGAATAAAGAAAACATTTTCCATCACTCTCTGCTTCATCCCAACCTTGTGGTGGAGTGACCTGCTGTGGCTTCTGGCCCCGTTACAAATGCACTCGGTATCTCATTAGAAAATTTACGTGTATGTCTCATTATCCTCACCACAAGTTAAGATTCAGTGGAACTGTGTATGACCAAAAAACTTAACATAAGATCAATTTAACTAAGATAACATTTCTTTTTCACATAAAGGAAGTCTAGAGGTAAGGAAGTCTGTGTTATCAGGAAGCCAGGCTGCTGGGTCTGTTTGTTCTTTTTGCTTCCTCAACCATGACTTCCATTCTCAAGATTTCTTCTTGAGTCCAAGGTGGTTGCGAGAGCTCCAGGCATCACATCCTTAGCTCCAGGGACCCCATCCTTGTTTCAAGCAACAGGAAGAAAGAGGGGGTGGCAGTAGTAGGGAAGGCTATTTCTCTATCTTTGTAAGGCTGGGAATTGTAGTCTTTTCTTCCCTCTGGCAATATGACCAGCTAAAATTCGGGGTCTTGTGAGCGGGGAGAAAGGCGAAAGTGGTTATTAGTGTTGGCAATTAGCAGTCTCTGCTATGTATTTTATTTAAATTCAATTAATTAACATATAGTATATTATTAGTTTCAGAGGCAGAGTTCAGTGATTTATCAGTCTTGTATAACACCCAGTGTTCATTACACCATGTGCCCTCCTTAATGTCCATCACCCAGTTACCCCATCCCTCCACCCACCTCCCCTCCAACAACCCTCAGTTTGTTTCCTATGATTAAGGGTCTCTTATGGTTTGTCTCCCTCTCTGATTTCATCTTGTTTTATTTTTCCCTCCCTTCCCCTATGTTCCTTTGTTTCGTTTCTTAAATGCCATGTATGAGTGAACTCATATAACTCTTTCTCTGATTGACTTATTTCGCTCAGCATAATACCGTCTAGTTCTATCCACGTCGTTGCAAATGGCAAGATTTCATATTTTTGATGGCTGAGTAATATTCCATTGTATATATATCACATCTTTTTATCCATTCATTTGTCGATGGACATCTGGAGTCTTTCCATAGTTCGGCTATCATTCTGCTGCATATTTTTATCCCCATTTTACAGGGAAGAACCTGCAGCTCAGAGAGGAACGATCACACAGCTAGTGAGTGACAGACCGAGACAGACACAGGTGAGCAGAAAGACCTGATGAGGTAAAAAACTCCTCCTGACGTTGAGGGTTTGCTAAGGCAGCATTTACCCACTGTTCTGAGTCACCTGTCTCAGGAATGCCTTTGTGTTTAAGACCCTGAAGTGGGCTTTCTTCAGCACTCAGCTGAGAGCTCGGAGCTGACTCTCAGTCGTATTTGTCCATGGCAGATTTTTTTTTAAAAGATTTTATTTATTTTTTGACAGAGAGACACAGTGAGAGACGGAACACAAGCAGGGGGAGTGGGAGAGGGAGAAGCAGGCTTCCCACTGAGCAGGGAGCCCGATGTGGGGCTCGATCCCAGGACCCTGGGATCATGACCTGAGCCGAAGGCAGACACTTAACTGACTGAGCCACCCAGGCACCCCTGTCCATGGCAGATTTTTAATTGATTTCCATTTTTGAGAAGTAGTCATAGCAGCTTTAGTCATGACTATGACGTGGTTCTTCAAAGTGGTTTCTTGTTAAAGGAAGATAGGATTGTCAGGGGAAAGAGTCGTGAAGACTCAGAATAGTATCCATAGATGGGCTTGCCTTGCGGGGTCTAGATTGGTGGTTCTCAAATGGGGGCAATTTGGCAATGTCTGGAGATGTTTTCAGACGTCATACTGGGAGAGGGTGCTAATGGTGTCTAGTGGGGAGAGGCCAGGGATACTGTGAAGCATCCTACAATGCACAGGACAGGCCCCTATGATGACAAGAAAAAATCAATAGGGCCAAGGTAGAGAAAACTCTTTCTCTTTCTGCTCTTGACTACAGTAAAAAGAGATCCTACGGAAGCCTACTCAGTAGATGTTTGGTTGATATTCTTAATTTTTTTTTAAAGATTTTACTTATTTATTTGACAGAGAGAGAGAGAGCACAAGCAGGGGGAGCTGCAAGCAGAGGAGAGGGAGAAGCAGGCTCCCCGCAGATCAGGGACTCGATCCCAGGCCCCGGGGATCATGACCCGAGCTGAAGGTGGACACTTAACCGACTGAGCCACCCAGACGCCCCGGTTGATATTCAATATTGATAATAATACTCACAACCATATCTTTTAAAATCGATCATTAAGTACTCATTGAGTTACTCAATCCACAGAACAGGAACTTTGAGATCATCCAACGCAGAGATGGCAAGTCCGTGGGGTCTGTGCCATGCCATGCCTGCTCTCGCCCACACCCATAGAAAACCTTCAATCAGAGGGGTTTTTTTGTGGGGCCCAGAGGCAGCCTCTGAATCCTTCTCAACAGAGCAAGCCAGAGACTCAGTGGGCGAGTCTCCATGGTAGACCATAGTAGATTCCACGCCATCTACTAGTGAATGTAGAGGGCATGGAATGTAAAACCTATTTGCCTTTCCTCTTCTAGTTCAACCCCTATTACTCTCCTGCTAAAACTAGAATCTCGGTTTCGTGACGTCTTGTCCACTGTTCATTTTCTATACTATAGCCAGCAACTTCATTTAAGATCCATTATGGTTTGAACTGTGTCCCCACAAGAAACTAAGCCCCAGTACCTCAGAACATGACTGTATTTAGAGAGAGTGTTTTTACACAGGCAATCAAATTAAAACAAGGTCACAGAGACAGACACTCTCAGAGGGAAGACAGCGTGAAGACAAAGGGAGAAGACAGCCATCCACAAGCCGGGGGACACCCAAGGCTGCAGAAGCTGGGACAGGGGCCTGGGACAGAGTCTCCCTCGCTGCCCCCGCGAGGCACCAGCCCTGCTGACAGCCGGATCTCGGACTTCCAGCCTCCAGAGCTGTCGGTAGATTGAGCTCCTCACTCTGTGATAATTTGTTACCGCAGCCCTAGCAAACTCCTACAACTTCCTTAACGCCAACCGCTGTTATTCTAGATTGGTTGATTTTCATTGTCATGGACTTCTCTGTGGTTTGCATATTGTCATTTAGCCCGTGTTTTATTTGCTATCTCTTTCCCTCATCCACCTGTGCTGAGGAAGGAGCACTCTGCCGAGTCCTGAAGGCGCTGTCCACAGAGCTCTGGAGCTCTTCTCTCCTATCTGGTCCCCCTTCGGCCACTAGAGCCACCTGGCTCCCCGGACTTGGACTTGCTCATCCTCAGGTCACAGAAGTGGCGGCGCTCTGCCTGGGGCCTGTCCTGGGGCCACAGCCTGGAAAGTGTCTCTCCCAAGGCAGCCGGCGTAACGGCAGGGCCCCCTCACCTGTTGCCGGGCTCCAGGACATCACTGTCCTTCATCACCTGCTGTCTCGTGTCTTGCGTGTCACTGTTTTATTGTCCTGTCTTGTTGTTGTTTCAGGTGGAAGGGAGAAGCTGATTTCATCTCGACGGAGTGGAAGACTCCACGGATATTGTTCAGCTTCTGCGAGTCCGGGAGAAAGTTGAGAGCAAAGAGTGACAAGGGAATTGAGATGGGAGGAAGCCAGGAAGGGGGAGGCCATGCCAGGAGGGGGGAGGCCGTGCTAGGAGGGGGGAGGCCGTGCCAGGATGGGGGAGGCCTCTGTCAGCTCCTCCTGAAGGCTCTGCTAAAGTCTCCCAGACCTGAAAACGGTTGTACGGGGCTCGGGGGATCACAAAACAAGGCTGAGACCAAGAAGCCCGAAGAACACAAGTTGTCCTGGGCTTCACTGCCGTTCTGGGGAGGCTCTGAACTTCCACCAGCTCTGGGCCAATCCTGTCTGGGTCTCCAGAGGCGCTCGACCAGATGCCCACCCCCCGGACCGAGGCGCGCACTCCCTGGCTGCTGGGGGCCGTGGCGGCCGACCACTCTCAGCTGACCCTTCAGGTGTCGCCTTCAGTCAAAGAAAACTTTCTCATCCAAGGAGATGCCCTCCCCAGGGGCAGCCCGCACCCAGTGATTGGTTAATGAAGGGGGTACACATTCTTGGTTCCCCCTTTGTCAAGGCAGACAACTCTGGAGGGTCAAAATTCTAGGGCCCCCGTGGGGCCATGGGATTGGCTGAGGTCTTTGTCGTGACGACATCTCACATCATACTTGGGCTCTTCCCTCTGCCTCATCCTGCACTTCACTCCCTTATAAGTGTTGATTCTCCAGTAAACCTCCTCCATGAGAATCTCCGTGTGTCAGTGTGTTACATACACGGGATGCCATACCGAGGCATGCATGTCCGTATGTATTACATGCAATGGATCCCTTACGTGTGTGCACATACGATGCAGACACGCATCGATGTTAATATACAATGGATATTTAAAAAGGATTTTTAAAAATCAATTTATTGATTTGAGAGAGAGACAGAGAGCATGAACATTAGGGGCAGAGGGAGAGGGAGAAAGAGAATCTCAAGCAGGCTCTGTGCTGAGCGAGGAGCCTGATGCAGATCTTGATCTCACAACCCTGAGATCATGACCTGAGCAGCAACCAAGAGTCTGGCGCTTAACCAACTGTGCTGTCCAGGCGCCCCAACACGCCAACATACAGTGGATTTCTTAAGGCATTAGAGTTTAATTTATTGAGATCCCAGGTGAGAAGGGCTGTCCAGGGTGTGCGCACCCACCTTTCTGGTCTGGAAAGCCTGTCCTAGGAGCACATGCCCAGCTCCTTTGACTTGTGTCTGCCGCCCCGTGGCTCACGCTGTGGTGTCTAGTAGCTCCTGTGTCCTCAGTCTATCCTGGCTTCACTCTGCGCCCTCTCTCCTGCTCCTACGGCTCCTCCCCAGCCTCCTGGCACATCTGGGCGGCCTTGCACATCTGGGCTGCCTCTGCTTAGTTGCCCTTACAGGTTTTCTTAGCCACACACTCTGTGATTCCCTCTCACTGACTGTAGGGGGCGCTTTTTTTTTTTTCCCTTAGGAAAACCTGGCGAATTGTCGGAAAGACATTGTTTTCCGAATAGCGGCAGGAAGAGGCTTTCCCTTGGAAACAAAACAAACCTATTTCTACAGCGTGTTGTTCCTTCTATTTTTTTTAAAGGTATGATTATTGTTATTACTATTTTTGAGAGAGTGCTCAGGCATGTGTGCACAAGATGGGGGAGGAAGGGGCGGGGCAGAGGGAGAGGGAGAGAGAACCTTCAGCAGGCTCCACACCCTGAATAGAGCCAGACGGGTGCTCGATCCCACAACCCTGAGATCATGACCTGAGCCGAAATCAAGAGCTGGATGCTTAACTGAGTGAGCCACCCAGGTGTCCCTTGTTCCTTCTATTCTACAGAGGCAGGGCTAAACCCTATCCAGACCAGGAGAATGCATTCTTTACACCTCTGCTTTTAACCATCTGATGCCCAGCACAAGTGGGTTACACCACCATATAAAGAGAAGATTAAAAAAAATTTTTCAATAATTAACTTAGGACCTAGATATAAATAATTTGCTGATTTCTGGTGCCTTGGCCTGGGAAGAGGCTACACAATGCATTTGAACTTGGCTATTTGAATGACTAACATTTAGCTAGTACTGGCCAAGGTGCTAATAACAGCACGCATTTTCAAAATACTTGGTGCACACTGACAGATCGCTTATTTTTCATGATCCATGCACTGAATCTCAGCTTTACAATGGGGTGTGTGGCTGAAGGACAGACTTGGAGGCAAAATTAAAACTCAACTCCTGCTTTCTACCCAGACATTTAGGTCATGTCTTGGGATGTAAAGTACCTTGACATTCCTAGACAAAAATCAGCTCAAGAAAAATGTCTTATTGTAAAGACAATGCTCCCAATTTCTATTTATCTGCCTATCTATCTCATGGGAAAGTAAATAGCCTTAGATGAAATATGAAAAGCATATTTCATGCAGTATTGTACGAGTTCATCGGCGTGATCTCCTCAGATTTTTCAAGCATTGGTCAGCTCACAGGAACAAAGTGTCACATGTCCTTGTACCTCTGAAATCAAAGTTGACAGCACAGCCAGGAGGATGCATTGCTTCCAATGTCTTCCCAGCAAATGATGTGTTTGGGGACCCAGACTGGAAGGCGCTGCCTTGTTTAGCTGGGCTGAATATTGACAGAAGGGTCAAGCGGCCCGAGCCGAATGCACAGGCCTGAGATGAAAGGAGTCTGTTCTGCAAACAGACATGGTTCATAAAATGACACAGGCAGAACAGCAAGCCGCTGACAGATTTCATGACATCCAAGAGCCAGAAGCGACCTTCAAGATCATTGAGTTGGGTCTGGCGAGCGGCAAAGCCACGGGGAGAGCCGGGCCCCCCGACTTGCCGGGCCCCCCTTGGCTCTGGCTGTTGCTGGGCAGCTTGCTTGCTGTCAGCTGAGTCTGGCCGGGCTGTGGACCATCGCGCCCCCTCCCATCAGACAGGCTGCGGAGGAAGCACGGTGGACGCTGGCCCTTTTCCTGGCCAACTCTCCTGCTTCCTTGATTCATGGCCCCTGGGAAGTGAGTCACTTAGAGGGAGAGATGCTCCTGCAGATGTCTGGATAAGTGGAATCACTGCTAAGTCCTGCTGTGGCTTTGGGCAGGTCACATCCCCTCTCTGGGGCTCAGATCCTTTATCTATAAACGAGGACGCTGGCTTCAAGACCTGGCTCCAGCCCTCCAGACTGCGCTTTCTAGAATTCCACTTGCCCAATTTCAGCCAGGTTGGCCTTCCTCCATAAGCAGGCTGAGAAACACTGCGTGGCAAGAAGCCGAGTCCCAGCCCCGGCTTTAGAAAGCCTCAGGTTTCAGCCATTATCTTAGATGGTGCGGGGAATGCTTGGGGCAATGGCATTTCAGGCTCTTTCATTTTCCTGGGCCATGCAGTGTGCAGGGTGGGAGGCAGGTGTGAGCTCCCTGAGATGGGAGGCAGGTGTGAGCTCTCTGCTGCTCGGCCCTGCCCCTGGCCTCTGCACCCGGCCTCTGCTAATATCACCGCCTCTCTCCCTCTCACCCAGGGAGAGGGGCTTCCTGCTGTCGCGCGTCCCTGGATGGCCACACCA
Organism: Phoca vitulina; assembly: GCF_004348235.1. Classification (NCBI taxonomy): domain Eukaryota; kingdom Metazoa; phylum Chordata; class Mammalia; order Carnivora; family Phocidae; genus Phoca; species Phoca vitulina. The sequence continues at coordinate 6,560,908 of NW_022589745.1, read as the reverse complement.
TCTGTTTGCTCTCTCAGCTCCTCCACCATCTATGGAACCAATTCTGTGTATTAAATGCTCTGCTTTAGATAATCAGAGCTGTTTGTCTTCCTGGTGGAGCCTGACTGATAACACCAGATGACCACAAGCTCCCTCCCTCCTGGATCCAACGTTCTTTGTCTTCCAGACTCCTCTGTTCTCTCCATGCCTGCCCCCGTAAATTGATTGGTCTTGGGCAAATCACTTCTCTCTATAGAATGAATGCTTTGTCTGCCATGGGCTTTAATTCCTTCCCAGCATAAGAGCTCTGCACCCATAGCTAATACTGGAAGCTCACCTGGGGAGCTGAACTCACCATTCAGCCCAGTGGTGGCTCGCAAACTGTGGCTCACACGAACACGGCTGGGAGATTTCATTCCAAAGGCAGGAAATAGGGGCGTCTGGGTGGCGCAGTCGGTTGAGCATCTGGCTCTTGGTTTTGGCTCAGGTCAAGATCTCAGGGTCGTGAGATCGAGCCCCACGTTGGGCTCTGCGCTCAGCGGGGAGTCGGCTTGAAGATCTTGAAGATTCTCTCTTTCTATTCCTCCCCCCCCAAAAAAATAAATCTTAAAAAAAAAAAAAAGGGCAGGAAATACAGGCTCCAAACCTGAAGGCTATGATGCAGTTGGGCTGGGGCAAGGCCCAAGAATTTGGATTTCTACCAAGATCCCGGGGCAGGCATCCTGCTGGCCTTTCTAATGATCTAGTGACTCCTGGTTATGACAGACAACCAAGGCTGCGGGACGGTTTGAGAGAGAGCCACGGGGCTCTGCTCCTTTATGCTTGCTCTTCGTCTGGGTACTGCTGGGATACATCAACTCCATTTTTCCTTATTCTTCTGACTCTAGCACCGATCAGGTTCTTAGTTTCAGGCAAACAGAATCCAGCTCTGGCTAATTCAAGTAGAACAGGACTTTATTTGTAGGCCACTGGATAACTTACAGAATCTCTGGAAGGGCTGGTGGACCAGGCTCAGACATCACACAGCCAGAACCACATTCACACCACAAAACACCACTAGTCCTCCCAGGAGGCCGCTGACCCTGGGCCCTGGCCACTCGCCACACCATGGTGCCGCTGAGAGGGCGGCGATTTTTATCTCACCATTAGCTGCTGGTGCTGCCAGAGAGAATCCTCTCTGCTCTTTTTCATTATGAATGAGTCACGTGAACCCTGCTTCTCCTGCCCATCCTCCTTCCTTCCTGCACCTTCTCCCTCCCCACCCATTCTCCTTCCAGAGTTGAGGTTTCCATGGCTCCAAGAGGGTTATAACAGAATCCAAGAACAAAGGTTTCAAGTTCTTGATGTTAAAACTGTGATGTTTAGCCGTGGACCCACATTAGAATCACCTGAGAGATTTAGAAGCTATCCGTGCCTGGACCAGGGCAAACGGATTGGATCAGAATATCCAGAGTTGGGACTTGGACACTAAATACTTTATTTTTATTTACTTATATATATATTTTAAAGATTTTGCTTGTTCATTTGACAGAGAGAAAGAGCACAGGCAGGGGGGAGAGAGAGAGAGAGGGAGAAGCAGGCTTCCTGCTGAACAGGGAGACTGACGTGGGGCTCGATCCCAGGACTGGAGGATCACGACCCGAGCCGAAGGCAGACGCTTAACCAACTGAGCCACCCAAGCGCCCCTGGACACTACTTGTGTAAAAATACACAAATATTTTTGAAAATCTTCCCAAGTGATTTTAACATGCATCAGCGCTGAGAATCACTGCTTTCGTTTCAAAAACTATGATCTATATAAGAGGGTTTAGAATAGTATGTGATTCAGCAGAGGTGGTTCTCCCCGCCCACTCCCACCCTTGGCAGACTAAGAGAGGGGTCCTGAGCTGGTAGAGGGAGAGTCAGGAAGAGGGCACAGGATGGGGCACCAGTGGGGGCCTGCACACTGCTGTCCCCAGGCTGAGCCCCAGGTTGGAGTAGGGTTTGGGGGGAGATTCCAGCTGTGGTTATGACCTGAAGGCAGAGAGTACTAGGGCTACAGATAAGTCTGCTCAGAACTTCTGGAAAGATTCCCTAAAGCAGCCTTACAGTCGTGACCATGACACTGAGGTGTGGAGAGCAACCAAAGATTTTTCTTCATGTGATGAAGACAGGACGAATGGTAAAATCAGCAGTCTTGGAAAATCCTTATGGCCTTGAAGAAGGGATGTGGCAGGACCTCAGGGCTGATGGCCACATGGAGGGACAACAGGATGTGGCAGCTAAGAGCACAGAATGCATGAGCTTGAATGCCAAATCGACCACTTTCAGGTCTGCGACTTTGGGTAAGTTACATAACCTCTCAGCTTCAGTCTCCTCATCTGTAAAATTGCAATAATACTGTGGCCACCTAATAGGATTGTTCTGAAGACTATGTCTATCGCTTTTTGTGAAGTACTAAGAACTGTGTCCAGCAGGCAACCAGTTAGCTCTGTATGGGAGCATCTTACGTAAATGCAGAAATGGGCATGTGGATCTCTCCATCACGCTAGCTCAGAGCTATTTGATGACCAAGAACCAAATACTGACCCTCATGCCCTAATGCTAAAAATCCCCCAGGGTGCTTAGCTGCAACCCTAGGGAGAAAGTGGAGAGCAGAGAAACATGAAATATGTCATTTTGTCATGAGAGGAGAGTTCAATGTAGACACTGTTCATGAAGGACACAAGGTGAGCAGAGGGAGGGGGCAACAGGGACATTGCAGACCCCAGGGCTGGTGCGAGCTGGCCAAAAGCCAAGGGTTAGCAGGACCTGGGAAGCCAGAGTTGCATAGAGAGGGCCACTTGGAAAGGAGACACGGCCTGCTCATGTGACCCACAGGGACTAAACTCCATGACCTCCCTCCCTCCTTTCAATCTCTACCTGGGCTCCACATTGGCTAAGCCCAATTGGAAGCCAGAGGACTAGGGAGACCAGGCCAACCTCCGTGGGCAGAAGGTAAGGTAGAGGGGCTATGGAGAAGGGGTCTGGAGCAGAGCACCTGGCTACATGGAAGGAACTCGGGGATGAGGCCCCAACTGGACAGGAGTTATCTCTGTGACATCAGGCATCAATTTCCCTAGATGTAATAAGAAGAGGTTGGATGGGATGCTTTCCCAGAGCCTTTTCATATTTAACATGCAATGGTCATCCCAATGCCTCCCTAATGTAATATGGCTACTCTCAGCTGCTTGAGATTGAACTTGGCTGCAATTAAGAGATAACACAAATAATAGTACCTTAAAGAAGATAGGGATGTATGTTTCTCTTTTGCAAAAAGTCCAGTGGAGGGTGGTCTAAGACTGACATGACAGCTCCTCAGAGACCCAGGGTCCCCCTATTTCTCCTTACAGCTATCCCTGGCAGGGGTTTGTTGCCCTGTGTTCATAGGATGGCTGCTGGAGCTCCAGCGATCATGTCCCTGTTCCAGGAAGACAGAGGGGAAGGTTAAAAGGCAGAAGGGGCTTTCCTAGAAGACTGGCTCAATATCTTCTACTGAATCTCCTTTGACAGACTGTGTCACAGGACACGTCATTGCAGAGTGACTAGGAAATTTAATTTTTTAGCAAGACACATTGCTTCCTTGAATTGAACCTGGATTTGGTGAATAAGGAAGAAAAGAATGGTTATTGGGTTGGACTCTGTCCATCCCCGTTACAAGATACTAGCCCAGAAGAGAAGACGAAGGTCAACAACAGCGCAGGAACTGGTTAACTTCCCAGCAGGTGCCAGGCTGCCTGGCGACCACTTCACTGGGCCAAGCATCTGGGAGAGGCTCCTGGCTCCTCCTGAGCCCCTGGGATCCAGCTGCACTCTGCATGCTGACTTATTTTCACCCCGCCATTCCTGTCCCACATCCGACCCATCATATTTGGACCTCCATACGTCCCCACCCTAGCCCTTTGTAACACCAAAGCATTGCACCAACGGATGCCATTTGAGTGACATTGTTTCCTTTTTAAATTTTAAAGCATTTGATTTAAGAGAAATGACTTATAAAAGGAGCATGATTTAACGACGTAAAAGTTCTCTCTTCTCCCTAGTCCTAACTCGGTTCATTTTGCTCTGGCCAGAGGCGTGACCAGGCCAGCGAGATGGAGACTGATGATGGTGAAGGGAACAGCTGGTGCTCTTTCCGGAATGTGCTTGGAGCCAAATCTCATGGGAAAGTCGATCAGATGCAATTTTTAACTAATTGATGAATTGCTGTCCAAAATCCATTCATTAAAACACACTCTTATCGATGATGAAGTCATAAAATTGCAAAAGCCCCAGCAGGAGGGGATGGAGCCACGTCCCTAGAGACCAAGGGCGGCTCTTAAGGAGCCCGCCTACCTGGCCGGGGCCTGACCAACCTTCCTGAAGACCTGGTACGGGGGGTGGGGAGCAGGGCTTCAGGGGCCGAAAAATCCTCCGTCTGACTCTCAGGCGGAGAGTGAGTATATCCAACATCTCTGAGTCTCCTCTTCTGAAAGTGGATTAAATTCAGGATTAAATTCTGTAGTGCATACAAATGTTCCCACAGAGCAGAATGTGTAGGCATTCACTAAAGGTCTACTTATAATCATTGCATTATGGGGCTTGCATTGAAAAGGGAAAAACAGGGGTCAGGCCCTCTGTGAGAGGTCTTCCCTGCAGATTGTCCTTAACGTCCCCCTCCCCTTGGAAAGGAGAAGCCAAGTTCATACTGAGTATTTGGGGTTCAGCTCATGCCAGGGAAAAAGACACCCTATACTGGTCCGTGAAACTTGGCTGAGAGAATGTTCTTGTTTACTGAAGTGAGTTAAAGCGGTTGAGCTATTCATCATTAGACATGCTCCTGGGTTCTGATCTGGCATTTAGGACAATGGTGCGGGTGGAGAAGAGCCTGTCCTCTTGTCTTCTCCCGCCCAGCCTGTGGAGCCTGGCCTCAGGAGTGGGGAGCTCCTAGAGCCATCCTGGGGGGCCCTATGGTGCCAGGTCACTGCACTCCGATTTCAATGCATGAATAATAGATGAAATGCACCCCAAAGCTAGCCATTTATGGTAGAATTTTCTCAAGTAACTGGGGACAAACAAAAGGAACACTCATTTCTGAATATCAGGCCCTCAAGCCCACTGTGAAGTGTAATCGTATCTCTGCAGTCTGCCCCCTCTAGGTTTCTGTATCTTTTTTCCAGACAGCGTTGGGACAGATGTGGTCCACATGGGCTACCAGCTTTTCCTCCTGCTCTGGATCCTCCTCTCAACCTGGGGACCCGAGGGGACATCCGTTCCTAGGCTGAGTGCCACAGTGCATCTCTGGCTCTTCTCTGTCCGGACGACTTGGCCTTCCCCGTGGCCCCGTCCAGGGCTGCCAGGGCCAAAGCCAGGGTCAGCTGCTGTGGGACAGAAAATAGTTTGCCTCAGAGGCTGCTGGAGTCTGTCCCTTCAGGAGAGGCCTTTCTAGAGCCACACTCCTGGTCAGCCCAGCTAGAAGCGGTAGGAATTTGTGAACTGAGTTCCATTCAGTTGAGCTTGGGATTGACCTTCCCGACTCTGTCTGCCACTGGCTGTGTGATCCTGGTCAAGTTGCTCAACCTTTCTGAGCCACCATTTCTTTAGGGCAAGCTAGGTTTCAGAGAGACACAGCGCAGAGGACTGCTGAGGTGGAAGTGGGGATGTGGTGTTGGAGGGAATGAGCCCAGCCCAACCCCCTCATCATGGATTCTGAGTGGGGTTCTCACCAGGGTTGGGCTCCTCTCCTTCAGAACAAACAACATTTATTGTTTTAAATTTACTAGACTCAGCGTCCCCTCCCCACCTATCCAATCTCCACACCAGAATATAAGCTCCATGAGAGCAGGGCCACTGTGGGAACAACCTTGACCTTGGGGCGCTGGACACATATCTGCTGAATGGACAAATGTTTAGCTCCCTTCCTTCGACTGGCTTGGCCCATTTCCCCGCGCAAACCCTGACCTGGCGGTTAGTATAATCACAGCGCACGCGCCGCCTGCTTCCCACTCGCCGGGGACCGTTTCCGGGCCCTGAGGTGTGTTGGCACATCCCATCCCCACAGCAAGCCCCGTGAAGCGTTACCGTCCCCGGTACACAGAGGGAAGAGCGGAGCACGGGGACTTGAATGACATTGCCCTAAATCACACAATCTGTAAGGAAACCGCTGGTCATTGGGTCTTTACCTACTCGGCTTGGGACCCAGAGAGGTCAAGTTTATGACCCCCAAGTCACTAGTTAACCCAAGCTGAATCTTCCTCGCCCTCTTCCTCCTCCTCCTGCTTTGGGTGGCCTACTGATGGGGTTGTACTAGAAGTTGGTGGGGGAGGCCCAGGGAGCGGTAGGCCCTGTCTAGTCCCTCACAGAGCCCAGAGCTGCTGAGCCGTCACCAGAGTCCCCACAATGTCCAGGGGGTCTGCCGTAGAGACGGGCGAGTGGCCCTGGGCGCTGTGCCTCATGGACATCACCTGCTCTTTGTAGGCAGAACCGGTCACAGGATGTTCTTCCCGAGGAGGGGTTTAGCTCCATGGTTTCTCAGACAGTAACAGTGCAAGTGACAGGGACCCCTCAAATGTCCCAGCTGAGCCATCAGGGGAGCTAGGGGGGCAGTGAGTGAGGCGGCGAAGGGTCCCAGGATTCCCCTCCCTTGCTGCTCCTTCACGTCCTGCTGTTATAAAGGAGCAGGGAGGTGGGACAGGAGGGGCAGGGGAGGTGGGACACGGGGGGCAGGGGAGGTGGGACACGGGGGGGAGGGGAGGTGGGACAGGAGGGGCAGGGGAGGTGGGACATGGGGGGCAGTGGAGGTGGGACAGGAGGGGCAGGGGAGGTGGCACACAAGGGGCAGGGGAGGTGGGACACAGTGGGGCAGGGAGGGTGGGACACGGGGGAGCCATAGGGCAAGGAGTCTCAGCAGGGATGTGGTGGGTGAGGACTGGGAGGTTTATCAGGTCACAAGCCCAACCCTTCCTCTGAACTTCTGGTCATGGGGCTCCCAGCTCCCCAGGCTTGAAGTCTGGAAATCACTTCTGTCTCTGTGCATTTCTTCACCTTTCTGCTAGGGAGGAAGGTGGGAAAGAGCAAGAGCACTGATAGGAGGTTCAGGAAGACTCTGGACTTGCCTCCAGCACTCGAGGTGTTTTCAGCCCGTTTCCTGATCTGAGAAGTGAGGTGCACTCCCCTGCCCTCTCACCTTTGGCGTGGCTGAGACGCAGCTGAACTTGGACCTGGTGGGAGCCCACGCCCTTGTCAGCAGCAGCACTGCCCTCACCCCGTCCCCCTCCAGCAGCCCTGGTCACCTCCCACCTGGCAGCAGGCCCCACACTTGCTCTGTGCCAGTCCATGCCCCGGGCTGGCCACAGTTCAGCTTTCTGCAGCCGCTCCCATCCGGTCTCCTCTCTGCTTTCCAGACCCTTCCTGAAATGACCATGACCATGCTTGTGTTAGTGTCAAAACATTTGTACAGAGCCCATCACGTGCAGGCGCCGGGCTAAGCACCTTACAACGATGAACCCGATTCACAACTGTTTCGCATCATCATTGCACCTATTTTATGGATGAGAAAACCAAGGCACACGTGGCACATCACCTGCCCAGGGTCACGAAGTTACGGGTGGAGCCAGGATTCACGGCCGGGAATCTTGGAGCTCATGCCCTGAACGACAACACTTCTTCTGTTCCAACCAGGTGGCTCTTCTCACTTTGTCACCAAAACCCTCGTGGGTGTGGTTAGGCTCATTTATATAGGAAGACGTGGGGGCGTGAAGGGGTCACACACGACTTGTCAGAAGCCACATGGATCCCAGTGCTGCGTGGCTGGGATTCGAACTCTGTCTCCGGCGTCCACACGCCTCTGTCGTATGGGCTGATCTCTGAGAAACTGCAGGAAAATGCCAGATTGCAGAAAACAGAGCCAAGCAGGGGAGGACCGCGGCTGGGAGCGCCCTGCCAAGGAGGGAGGGGAAAGTTCCAGACCCAGGAGGAGACCAGAACCGAGGGCTGGGGGTGGCCTGGGTCCTAGGCCGGCCTATCACGGATGGAGCACGCACCCTGTGTCGCATGAAACATCGTCTCGTTTGACCCGTGAAGCATGAGTTCCAGGCACCACTGTCCCCACTTTACAGAAGAGGGAGCCGAGTCGGAGAGATGAGGTGACTCGTTGGAGCCCTCACAGCCAGCCGATGGTGGAGCCCGGGAGTTGACAGGCCAGCTTTTTCTGGGCTCCATGGGTCTGGAAACTGGAAGTTCAGGTTCTGCCACTGGGTTTGACTGATTAGACCCTTTTCTACCACAGCCTGTCAGTCTGAAGTCAAATGTCTCCCTCCCACTAGCCCTTTGCTCGTCAAGCCTTATTCAACGAAAGGAGTGCATTTTACTTCACCTCTCGTCAGAGAGCAGAGCTGGACAGTAGCTAAAGCGGCCAAATAGATTTTAACCAGGAACTACGGTGAGAGGGGAAAAGAGAGCTCGGGCCAGAAGTGGGTCATTCTGGAAGCAGCATGGAAGGCGGGCATTTCTATCCACAGGTGGGGTGGCGGCCGGCGGCCGGAGGGTTGCCGAGAGGAAAGAGGGGGGCAGTGGCGGGGAAGTGGGAGTCTGGCTAACCTGCCCTAGCAGGATTCTTGCTGCAGGTAGGCTGGGGGGGGGGGGGTCAGACATCACCTGGCACAGAGGGGGGTGAGAACCTGCTCAGATATCAAGGGTGAGCCGAGGGTGGGGGTTTTAAACCTGACTTAACAGGATTCCTGCTACAGCTGGTGATGCAGGCCCGAGAGGGTCGGGGTTGGAGGCTCAGGGAGCCTGACTAGGGTTAGGTCAAGGAGAGAGTTTTGTAATTCGCTATGCCTACCACAGAATCAGACTTTATTTTTTTTAAGATTTTATTTATTTATTTGACAGAGAGAGACACAGCGAGAGAGGGAACACAAGCAGGGGGGAGTGGGAGAGGGAGAAGCAGGCTTCCCGCTGAGCAGGGAGCCCGATGCGGGGCTCGATCCCAGGACCCTGGGATCATGACCTGAGCCGAAGGCAGACGCTCAACGACTGAGCCCCCCAGGCGCCCCATAATCAGACTTTAAAGCAAAACCTGAGCATGTACAGCGCCTGGAAGCCAAAATGATAGGATGGCTTTTGTGTTTAAAAATGTTCATTAGGGCTGCAGGCCAGAGACGTGTCTGGAGTAAGGGTCCCTTGGCGACACTTTCCAGAAAGCAATTTGCATCTGGAATGCTTTGTTGGGCCATGTGTACTAAAATTGGGCTCGGACAAATGTAAATATATCTGTAAATATGTCAACTACACTTAATACCGTTACTAAGGGTTGTTCTGAGGGGACCGTGCCATGAATCTAGACACCGGGGTCTCATTCACCCCAGCACAGGGTCAGGTGCAGAGGGGACATCCATGTGTGGCTCAGTGGCTTGTGGTCACATGCTACACTTTTGCACCTTTTTTCCAGAGAGCCCAGCCACGCTGTTTCCCTAGACCCTGAGCAAGTCAACTGCTCCTCAACCAGGGAGGATATTTTCCCCCCAAGAAGGGAAGTGCCTCAGTATGTTTCATGCTCCCTATATTTTTATTCTGTCATCTGCAAATTGATTCTTTCATCCTGAACTCTGAATTTTACAGATTATGACGATCATAGCTTCAGACACACGCCCAATGGAAACACCCCAATTTAGGCGCCTTGTAGGCTGAGGTGGAGCCTGAATGGCGCGGCAGCGCCATCTGCTGGTGGATACGAGTGCTGCACCCTGAGGAAGGCCAATGCTTTCCTTAGGAGACAACGTTGGGCCTCCTTCAGTCCTGGCTGGAAGGCGCACGGTCCTCCCAGCCTCAGAGGCGCCTAGCCCTGCCTCTTACCCAGCCCAGGGAAAGCCTGGTGTGACCGAAAGAGGCGTGGACCTGGGAGCTGGGGACCAGTGTTTATGGATCCCTACTGATTGTGTATCAGGGGTTATGCTGGCTGCTGAGGACCACAGATGAACAGACGTCCCGGAGCTCACACCCTGTGGAAGGAGACAGAGACAAGACAATCATGACGAGAGCTAGAGACTCTTGGAGTTTGAGTTCTGGCTCTCTCTCTTGCCAGCTGGGGGACCTGGAGCAAGCTACTTAAGCTCAGCTTTTTCATATGTAAAGAGGAAAATGGGGCTCATAATTAGTCCCTGCTGTGGTTGGTTTTAAATGACATACTTTATGTGAAATGCAAAGTACATAATAGAGATTCACTAAAGGGAAGGTATTTATGCTTTACATTGATGTAGTAAAAACTGGTCAGACAAAGGAGGGAGTACTAGGAAGTGGAGATGAAGAAAGGCTTGATAAGTGGGGATACATTCCAGCCGGGTTTTGAAGGGTGAGTAGGAGTTTTCCAATCAGGCTAAGGAAAAGCGAATTCTGGATGGGTGAACCGTGTGTACAAAGCATGATGGTAAGAAGGACTGCACTGCATTTGGGGAACTGCAAGTTGTTTGGTCTAAGTATAATGTGGAATAGGTGAAGCAGGTGCAACTGAGACTGAACAGGTGAACTTGATCAGAATCTCTAGGAGTGGGTTGTGGAAATCCGTATTTGAAAAAGATTCCCAGGGGATTCTGAGGCAGCCTGCCAAAGTTCCAGCCAATGTGAGCCAAGATTCAATGCCTGGTCTATTTGACTCCAGGCCCCATACACACAGTGAGTGCTCTTTACTGAGCAGATGTTACCTTAAGTGCCAATGCTCTACAGGCCTGGGCTGCCAGATGTGCCCGTCTCCTGTCTTCCTGAAGTCTGTCCTGTCAGCATTTGTGGGAAGACATGGCTGGGGCCAGGAAAGTCCACTCCTTGGGCCAGATTCTTGTGCTGGGTACATGCAATTAAAGAGTTTTTCCTGGTTAGAATTCCTCATTGGAAGGAAGAGAGCCCTGCTCTCCTCTTTTCGGGAATTTGCCAGAGTTTCGAAGGTGTGCATGTATTTTTTTAAATTAAAGAAAATCTCCAATTTATAGAAAAATCTCATCACAAATTACATATTTTATTCTAGAGCCATTTGAGGGTAAGTCGTCCACCTGAAACTCTGTCGCCCCGACTGCTTCACTGTATGACCTACAAGTAAGGACTTTCTCCTGTTGGGTCCTAACAACGGCCGTCACTCCCGATCAGGAAGTGGGCACGAGGTGCCCCGCATTCAGGTCTTGCCAGCTGTCCCCAGGGTTCCTTGAGAGTAGATGGATCCAGCTCAAGTTTGCAGGTGGCATCAGGCTGTCAGGTGTCCTGACTCTCCCTCAGTCTGGAGCAGTTCCTCTGTCTTGCCTTTTGTGACCTTGACACTTAAGGATTCCGGGCCAGTTATTTTGTAGACTTACCCCCTCTTTGGGTGTGTCGGCTGCTCCCTCGTGATTAGATTCAAGTTAAACATCCCACAAGTGCTATTCAAGTGGCACATGATTTCAGAGAGTCCCATTAATATGTTGCTCACTTTGATCATTTGGTTAAATGGTTTCTGCTAGGCTTCTTCTCTGCAGAGTTATTCTTTTCCCCTTTGCAATTCATAAACACTTGTGGGGTGCTATGTCGAAACTGTGACTACCCTGTTCCTCATCAGACTCACAATTTATTCATCCATATCAGTATGGCCTTGTGGTTTCCTGTTTACTCAGTGGGTTATCATTGATCTGGGGCTCAAATTGTCTCAGGTTGGCCAACAGAGAGCCCCTGGGTGGCTTCTCTGTCCTCCTGATGTGTCCCCTTGTTCTCTGAGCACCCCTTGCCTTCTGGGACAATAGGATATCAAAGCTCAGTTTGTACTTTCTCTGCCCCAGTCCTGGAATCAGCCAGTTCTCCAAGGGGCCCCAGTTCCCTTTAGTGGAGAATAGAACTTAAAGTCAATATCTGGGTGATGCGTACGCTCAATGCTGTTGAGGGGCTCACTGCTCCCAGCCCCTGTCAGTGGAACATATGCCTATATGTGTGTGAATACATCTATATTTACTCTATTCCTATCTATATACTGAGGTGTTTCGCTCACACATTTACTTATTTATCAGCTTCCTTGCAGGCTGGCAGTCTCTTAGCTAGATGGCTTTTGAGTTTCAGAGAACAGTGGAAGGTTTTTTTTTTTTTTAAAGATTTTATTTATTCATTTGAGACACAGAGATACAGAGAGAGAGAGAGCATGAGCAGTGGGAGAGGCAGAGGAAGAGGAAGAAGCAGACTCCTCGCCGAGTCAGGAGCCCGATGTGGGGCTCGATCCCAGGACCCGGGAATCATGAACTGAGCCGAAGGCAGACGCTCAACCATCTGAGCCACCCAGGTGCCCAAACAGTGGAAGGTTTTTGAAACCATCCCCTCTAACATCTTTCTTTTGCAGATGGGGTTTGAGACCTAGAGCAGGGGAGTGGGGAGATCTGGGACTCTCAGCAGCCTGGCTGGGAAGAGGATGGAAGAATGGCAGGCTCACTCACCTCCAAGCAGATGCAGGTTGTGTTGAAGTAGATGGAGCTTGTCTTCTGGGAGAGGAATGCGCTGACCTGGGAGGACCCCAAAGGCAGAACAGAACCCTGGGAAAGCAGCTACCTGCTTGCAGTGAGGAAGGACTGTTCACAGTCAGCTGGTCATGCTGGGAAGGGGTGGCTGGTGGTGGGGAGCTCACTCTAACCTGGGACTCACATGGCCGGAGTTGGTGGGACTCGGGGCGCCCTGGCGCCTCTCCAGTGCTGCCCACCGTGTTCCAGGGAGCCACCTTGGGAGAGGCTTTTCATGTCCTAAGGGTCTGGTTTCCTGGCTTGATTCTTCTAGAATTCTCCTCCACTCCAGTGTCCCCCAGGGGCCAGCTCACTCTCCTGAACCCTGAGCATCCCAGCCCTGGGAGCCACTGGAACCTCCCCTCCCCCTAGACTACCTCTCCTCCACCTCCCACCCCATAAGGGAAACTCTCCGGCACCCTGGGCTACTGTCCAGTTCAGAGGCGTGGCCACGGTCAGCTATAGGGCTGAGCAGGAGCTTGGGGCCAGCTCACACATCAAGCCACAGAAGTGCAAGTTCTCATCCTGCCTTCTGCAGCATAGATTCTCCCACTCTTCCCAGGTCACCCGGACTCTTTTGGGGGTCAGCCTTCCCCACTCTCTTGGATTCACTGGCTTCGGTTCTGACCCTTTTGAGTCCGTCTCTAGAGTTGCAAATGGACTTCTGGGGTCATCTGAGAATGCTGTGATCCTGACATCCCCCTGAGGTCTCCCCTTGGATTCTTCTTCCCATCAGAGTGCTGGTGGCCTCTGAGGTTCTGCCAGAAATACAAGGTGACCAGGAGGTGGTGCTGCGGGGTCAGAGCCCTGCACCCCGAAATGCAAATTAAGTTCAGAGAAGGGACCGACTGTAGGGCAAAAGGGAGGGGTGGGGATTGGGAACTAGAGGCAGTACGGTACCCCTGGAAGCACTCTGTGTGCATGTGCATGTGTGTGCCAGTAAACACACGCAAGTACATACTAGTAAGTACACACACAGGTACTTTGTAATACTAGGAAATAGGTATGCACACACATACACCTACTGATATATACACATGCATTCATACCAATATGCATATATACACCAGGATGAATATAGACACATACACATATGCTTACTAATACACACGTGCACATATACCAGCATATGGAGAGATAAATAACGACCAGTATCTATATCCAAAATATTTCATATACACACACACGTACTTACCCATGCGTGTGTGTGTGTGTACCGGTGTGTATGCACGTAAATGCTCACCGACATGTATGTGTATGCAAATATGCACACACTGGTATGTGTACATGTGTGTGGATGTGTGTATGTATTTACCAGCAAATAGACACTGACCGTCTGTGGCTCTGGTTTCTGGCCCGTGAGGCTCCAGGAAGGCAGCAGCTTCTCCCTGGATCCTGCAGCCCAGTCCCCATCTCTGTTCTCATCATGGATTTGTTGGTCCCACGTGGATAAGATCTTAGCACGCCATCAGAGAATGTTGCCCCAGGTTTCCAGGCTCTAAAGATCTCCCTGAGTGAAGAACGAAGTTGGTTTGACTTGAGTGAGGATTTTCTTTCTGGGGTTAAGGTGGGGACGTGATCGAGGTCAGTGTAACAGAAATGTGGAGTTGGAAAGGACTTCAGAGAACACTAGTCCAGGCCCATGTTATGTTCCAGACAAGGATATATTGGTTTGCTCGGTGTCTGTGATGAAGTACACAGACGGGACGGCTGAAAACACCAGAAATTTATTGTCTCATGGTTCTGGAGCCTAAAAGTATGAAAACAAAGTGTGGGCAGGGTGGGTTCCTTCTGAGGGCTGTGAGGAAGGCTCTGTTCCATGCCTCTCTCCATGCTTCCAGTGGTTTTCTGGTAAATCTTGTCATTCCTTGGCTTGTAGACCCATTACTCCTATCTCTGCCTGCGTCATCACATGGCATTCTCCCTGTGTGTGTGTCTTTTTCTCTTCAATCCATGGGGACAAGAGTCCTATGGGATTAAGTCCTATGGGATTAACAGTCTATGTTCTGCGTCAGTATGACCTCGTCTTTTTTTTTTTTTTAAAAGAATTTATTTATTTATTTGACAGAGAGAGACACAGTGAGAGAGGGAACACAAGCAGGGGGAGCGGGAGAGGGAGAAGCAGGCTTCCCGCTGAGCAGGGAGCCCGATGTGGGGCTCGATCCCAGGACCCTGGGACCACGACCCGAGCCGAAGGCAGACGCTTAACGACTGAGCCACCCAGGCGCCCCGGTATGACCTCGTCTTAATCCACCTGCAACAACCCTATTTCCAAATCAGATCACACTCTGAGGTACCAGGGGTCAGGATTTCAACCTATCTTTATTAGGGGACACAGTTCAAACTGTAATAAAGGGAATATGACCTGATCAAAGCTCACAGCTATCTCACTGATTAGTTCACTTTTCTCGGGTCTGATGCCTAATTAAAACAAAATGAGCTTTCTGATGCCTGAAATTCTCGTAGCTTCCGGCTGGTCTGCAGTTCCTATGTACCTATTATTCAGACAAAACAAGGCTTGCTTGATGGATAAGAAGAGAGGTTAGCTGGTGGTCTGCAGTGTCTGGCTTTCTGCAAGACAGCTGCCGGCACTACCTTCTGGGGGAGGAAACAGTTGCATAAGGCGAGTGAAGCTCTGAGACCCCTGCCAAAAGCACTTGAGCTCTGAGTAGACATTTCCCCTGTCAGTGCCCGGGGGGAGGGTTCTCAGATCTGTGTATCCCTGCCTTGAACCTTGGCAAGGAGACTGGGGTTCTCGTGTGAAGAAGGCGGCAGCAGTGTCAGCCAGGAGATTGCAAATCTGCAAAGTCGGAAATGCTGGAGGACGCTGGGTCAGCTGGCCCGAGGGCCACGTGCAGTCAGAGCAAGCCCCCAGCCCAGCAGACTTTCCTTCTTGTTGGAGGCGGAGCGCAGAGCTGCGCAGATATGTCTGCTCTGCATATCTGGGCATTTGTGTGACAGGGACTCGGGGCAAGGCTGGCTTCAGGGGTGTGTGACCTGGGCGGCCACCCAGGGACCTGCACGTAGAAGAGCCTTGAGCTTGGTTTCATGCTCTGCTGCCGCCATCTTGAAATTTGTAGTGCTTGTTTGACAAAGACTCTTGCATTTTCGTGTTGCCCTGGTCCCTGCAAATTACGTGGTCGGTCCTGATGAGTGTCCTCGGTGTGTGGTTATTTCCAAAGGAAGTGGTGCCACTGAGAGTCTTTAACCTGTGCTCTGATGTCAGAGAGAGAACCCAGAGCCACTGGAAGAGGACCCGAGGCTGGTATTCAGGACCTTTAGGCTTTAGTCTCAACATTGCTAGGACCTAAAATAGCTTTGAGACCTTGGGCAGGTCATTGAGCCTCTCTTGGACTCAATTGCTTCATCTGTAAAATGGACATGCAACGGGCCTGCCTACCTTACACTGATTTGCTCTGAGCTCCTCGTGTATAGGGACTCAACTTTTCCCTCTGAACCTTGTGTGGGATCCAGCCCAGGACTTTGCATTTAGTGCAGATTCAGCGCACACTTGATGATTAAAAACGAGATAATGCAGGGGCGCCTGGGTGGCTCAGATGGTTAAGCGTCTGCCTTCGGCTCAGGTCATGATCCCAGGGTGCTGGGATCGAGCCCTGCATTGGGCTCCCTGCTTGGCGGGGAGCCTGCTTCTCCCTCTCCTTCTGCTCCTCCCCCTGCTTGTGCTCTCACTCTCTCTGTAAAATAAATAAATAAAAAAAAATCTTAAAAAAACATAACAACGAGATAATGCAGGGCAAGGTGTTGGGCGAGGCCACATGAGTGACGGGCTGGTGTGACGTGTCCGTGTGACTCACTGATAGCTTGTGCAGTTCTGCCTCTGCTGTTCTGAGGTTTCATGCCAGAGGGCAACAGACCCTGCTCAGCTTGGGGACCAGCCCAGAATCTCTCCGCTCTGGATGCTTGCAATGCTGAGATGAATGACCTAAAAGAATCCATGAATGCTTGGGGGCACCTGGGTGGCTCAGTCTGTTGAGAGTCTGACTCTTGGTTTCAGCTCAGGTCACGATCTTGGGGTCATGGGATCGAGTCAGGCTCTGCGCTCAGTGCGGGGTCTGCTTGGGACCCTCTCTCCTCTCCCTCTGTCCCTCCCTGCCCCCCATGCGCACTCTCTCTCTAAAAGAAAGAAATAAATCTTAAAAAAAAAAAAATAAAAGGAATACATGAATGCTTCCCTCTTGTCAGCCAAGTTTTGCCAATTCAGTTCAGGTCTTCCCTTTGGATGGCACCGTAATTATTGTAGTAGCCGTCACCTGTCTGAATGCACACTGCACGCAGGTGATTTCATTCATGTCATGACCCTATTCCATTCTCTCTCCATTTAACAGATAAAGCTGTGGCTTAAGGGACCTGCCTGCATTTCATGACTGGGAGGGACCGGTCTGCCCGGCACCCCCATCCCGGATCCTATCACCTGTGGCAGGCACTCCCGCGCACCTGTGTTCACTGTTTCCTGAGCAGGGTCATCTGAGGGCTTTTGGGATGGGTCACTCCGCAAGATTGTCTAAAGAGAGCCTGTTCCGTGTATTTTAGCCTCCCATGTTTCCCGAGGCTTCTGAAAGAGAAACATGCTCGTGAGGCGGCATCTCCTTCAAGGTCTAGGAGACTTTAGCGTTTGTTCATTAACTTGGGTTACAGTTTGATTATGATATATTCACCCACTTAAAGTGTACAATTCAGCGGTTTTTACTACATTCAAATAATGGCACAACCATCATGACGGTTAATTTTAGAACATGTTCATCACCCCACACCCTTGCTGGGCAGGCGCTAGTCTATTTTCCGTCTCTGTGGACTTGCCTATTCTGGATATTTCCTACAAACGGGATCATGCAGTATGTGGCCTTTCGCTGAGCTCCATGTTCTCGAGGTTCATCCATGTTGCAGCCCGTGTCGGTGCTTCTTTCCTCTTTGTGCCCGAGTAGCACTCTGCTGTGTGGACACACCACACGCATTTGTCATTCATCAACTGATAGACACTTGGGTTGTTTCTGCTGTCTCGGCCAGTGTGAGTCTGGACGTTTGTGTATAGATTTTTGTGTGGGCACATGCTCTGATTTATCCTTTATTTTATGTTATTCTTTTCCAGGAGCCAAATGTGGTCTCCGGAGGTCCCTCCAGGATGATACTGAGTAAACCGTGAGTCGGCTTGGGCTTCGGTTTCTTGTGACACTGTGTGTGTGTGTGTGTGTGTGTGTGTGCGCGCGTCTGCGTCGGGCTGGAGTGAGGCTGGGGAGAGGGTGCTCATCAAGAAGCAGGCAGGAGGCCAGCTGGAGACGCACTCTCCCCCCCAAGGACATCCCTGGAGGAGCGGAGTGAGAGATCCGTAGCCTCTTCTCCCTGGGTTCCTCTCTGCTGTGCCGGCCAGAGGTACAGGTGAAAAGAGAGTAAGGCACTTTGGGATCAGGCCTCCAACTGGCACAGTTTGGCTTGGACGGTGGATGTGGAATTATGCCATCCAAGAGTCAGCCAGCAGGGACCGCCTGCCTATGGCCCCGTGGTCCAGGTCCAGCAGGAGCCTGGAATGGCCGCTTCACCTGTTACAGCAAGGAACTTCTACCGGAGCCCTTGTCTCTGGTTCCTTTAGGGGTGATCCTAATTTGGCTGAAATCATTCAGATTCTTCAAACACAGCTGGGCGGAGTGGAAAGAGGATACGCTGTGATTTGGATAGACTTGATTCAAACCTTTATTGGGCACAGGGCTTTTGGCAGGCCACTGGCCCTCTGTGAGCCTCATGCTCTGTATCTGTAGATGGGGTTGATGATTCTCACATTAGGATTGTCAGGAGCATCAGATGATGAACACCGAGGGCATGCTAGCTGTTGATGGTAGAACAATGCTGAGTGATCTATTTAAAACACACCCGACTGCTTGGCCAGTCTCATCTGACCTGTGCGCAGAAGGCAGAGAACAAGGAGGCTTCTGCTTTTCAGTTGGGTTCGTCTTTTCACGAATGCGCTTTCTACTACATATGCGTAAACTCATAGCTTTCCAAGGGACTCTGAATTTTAATTTGATGAATTTTAGGAAGTTGTATTGCCTATGTGAGCCACATTTAATTATTTTACAAATATTCAACCACCTAATCAGCACAGAGGAGTCCATTTTCCAGGCCTACCTCTCTGATGGGTAGAGAGAAGAGAAAGTATATAAGAGGGGTAGCGGGGTGGTTCCATCGGTTGAACATTCGACTCTTGTTTTGGGCTCAGGTCATAATCTCAGGGTCCTGGGATCGAGCCCTGCGCTCGGCCCTGAATCTGCTTGAGATGATCTCTCCCTCTCCCTCTGCCCCTCCCCTGCTCTCTCTCTCTCTCTCTCTAAATAAATAAAATCTTTAAAAAAAAAGGTGTGTAAGACACAGACGCTCTTCACAGATAGATCAGAGACTGGGGGGAGAAAAGCTGGCTCAAGGGACCCCAGACGAGGGTTTTCGTTCCGTTCTTGCTGCTCTTCTATCACTCAACCTTGGATTCCCAGATTTCTTTCAGAACAGAGGTGAATTAAGTGGGTTTTAAGATCCCTCGCCAGCCCCGACATGCTAGAAGGATGTTTGCGCTAACCCTGGGCAGCTTCTCTTCTGCATGAGGGCGCAGCTGTCCTCGTTCCTCCATGGGCAGGGACACGCCGCCTGGGAAATGGGACAAGTTGTATAGGCTGGCTTTCTGCCTCTCGGGTGTGCCTCATTGTCCTTACACTGATGGCTTCCTGTCAGGACCGGAAAGGTGGGATGTGCCACATCTGGACCTAGGCTGAGGGTGGGCAGCATCCAAGGAACTGAGCAGAGTATAGGTGGCTTTATTATTATAGGTGAATTTATTATTCACCTGCTTTTAATCTTTATTAAGGAAACTTCAAACACAAAGGGAGATAAACAGTATAATGAATATCTAGGTACTCACCACCCAACTTCAATGGTTATTGGCCTTCCTCCATCTTGTTTCATTTATCCTTCTTCTCCAATGCATTTTTAAATTTTAATTTGTAAGGTAAATCTCAGACATCTTCTGAGTTCACCGGTGAGTAATTCGGGATTTCTTTCTGACATGCATAGCTGCGCCCTCCAATGCCATTATCACCCCCAACAAATTTAACACTATCATCTACTACCCAGTTCATATTCAAGTTTTGTGCATTTTATTTACTTTTTATTTTTTAAAGATTTTATTTATTTATTTGAGAGAGAGAGACAGAGAGAGAGTATGAGCAGGGGGAGGGTCAGAGGGAGAAGCAGACTCCCTGCCAAGCTCGGAGCCCAACATGGGGCTCGATCCCAGGACCCTGAGATCATGACCTGAGCCACCCAGTTGCCCCAAGTTTCAAGCATTTTAAAGACTGTCCAAATTATGAAGGACATATTGGCCTATCCATCCATCCATCCATCCATCCATCCATCCATCCATTCATTCATTCAACTGACAGCATGAAGTCTTTACTATGGCCAGTCATTGGTGGAGCTCACTGTCTCATTGGGAAGACCCACAAATTCACAACTGGGAAGTAACAGGACAAACACATAGTAGAACTTGGCATAAGGTGTGACTGTGTCATGAAGAAGGGCATGATCAGTTCTCCGGGAGGGCAGGAGGTCACAGAGGGCTTCATAAAGGAGGAGGGACATGGCTGACATTTGAAGGAGGGACAGACCATGGGCAGGTAGGTGACGGGGAAAGGACGGAGCAGGAGAGGAGGCATGGGAAATGCGCGGTGCTAGGAAAGCACCAGGGAATGCCTCTCTGACAAGTATGTGTATCAGGTACTCCTCTGGGTCCGTGAGCAAAACAGACAAGACCGCTAACCTCATGGAGCTGACATGACTTGTCGGGGAGGACTCACAATAACGTAATAAATAAATGTCTGCAACATGTTAAAAATAGGAATATGGAAAAGAAAAACAGAACAAAACCAGGGTAAAGATTAGGCGTGCGGGGATTGGGACTGGTGGCTATTGTGGTGCAGGGGGTGGGGGGAGAAACTAGTCAGCTGCTCACACCTCTTTTCCTCCCGTGCACACAAGAAGACCAGGTTTCTCAGCCTTTTTTGCAGTTAGATGGGGGCAACTGATTGCGTTCTGGCAGACAGAAGATGGAGATGATGCATGCCACTTCCAGACCTGGTCATCATCCTGAGTGACTGTCCCTGTTCTTCCTTCGTCCTCCCCATGACTTGTTGGAGGTCACACACTGGAGATGAGATGGCAAAGCCTGATTCCCTAAGTCACTAGTCTGGAACTGTATTGAAAACTCCTGGGGGCGCCTGGGTGGCTCAGTCGGTTAAGTGTCAGACTCTTGATTTCGGCTCAGGTCATGATCTCAGGGTCGTGAGATCGCGCCCTGTGTTGGGCTCTGTGCTGAGTCTGGAGCCTGCTCTCTCTCCCTCTTCCTCTCCCTCTGCCCCTCCCCCTGCTCTCTCCCTCTCTAAAATGAACAAATGAATGAATGAATAAATAAATATCCTGAACTCAAAACTAACATTCACAGCGGAGTTGTGTCTGGTACCCTATGACACCCTGCCCCCCTCTGGTCCTCTCGCCCTTTTTTCTTCCCCTGTGTTTTGTGTCATCTTCCCAGGGCCAGGACAGCAGCTGCCCAGGGCAATGAGGACTGGCCGAGGAAGGACGGGCTCACACTCATGCCAGCTCAGAAGTGCCGAGTAGAGCACCCCAGACTGACCACCTTCACAACACCTGTCCGTCTGAGCCTGGTCTGGTCACTCGGCAATTCTGATGAACAAGTTTGGGTACTGGTGTCCTATAAATGTTAATTCTTTTTTGTCCTGATATTTTAATATGAAAAATTTCAAACACGCAGAAAATTTGACATAATTTTACAGTGAACACTCACCACCCAGATTCTACCCTTAATATTCCACTATATTTGCTTCATCACACATCTACCCATCCAGCCATCCAAGAATTCTTCTCTTTTATATTCTTCAAAGTAAATTGCAGACACCAGTTCCCGCCCCTCAAGTACTTTAGTCTGCCTGCATATCATTAACCAGAGTTCAATATTTGTTTATAGTTTTCCCTTTTGAGGTAAGTCTTACGTATAATGGGGGGCGCCTGGGTGGCTCAGTCAGTTAGACGTCTGCCTTCGGCTCAGGTCATGATCCCAGGGTCCTGGGATTGAGTCCTGCATGGGGCTCCTTGCTCAGCGGGGAGCCTGCTTCTCCCTCTCCCTCTGCTCCTCCCCCTGCTCATGCTCGCTCGCTCTCTCTCTCTCTCTCTCAAGTAAACTTACATATAATGAAATGCACAGATCTCAAGTGC
This sequence comes from Phoca vitulina, assembly GCF_004348235.1. Classification (NCBI taxonomy): domain Eukaryota; kingdom Metazoa; phylum Chordata; class Mammalia; order Carnivora; family Phocidae; genus Phoca; species Phoca vitulina. The sequence continues at coordinate 6,539,147 of NW_022589745.1, read as the reverse complement.
GCCTTTGCTGAGTTTGGACAAAACACATGCAAACCCCTCTCACCATACAGAACATTCCCATCACTCCTGAAAATTCCCTCATGTCCCTTCCCTGTGGCTCCGTGACTCCAGCCTCCAAAAGCAATCTGTATTTTGATTTGTTCTACCATAGATTAGTTTTCTCTAGAGTTCCAGAATCTCATATAAACGGCATCATACATTATGAAATCATTTGTGTAAGGCTTCTTTCACTCAGCATTATGATTTTGTGATTCACCCACGTTCCTGCATTTATGAGTGAATCATTCTTTTTATTGCTGAGAAGTATTCCTTTGCATGAATATACCACGATTTGCTTATCCACTGATGGACACCTGGGCTCTTTCCAGGATTTGGAAATTATGGATGGAGTTGCTATAAATATTCTTGTTCAAACATTTCTGAATTTGGGTGTCTTTTTGCTACTTCGATAAGTAGGCCATGCTACCTTTAAATTGTCATGATTTCTATATCTTTAATTGACAGTAATGCTGTGTGTTTTTACCCTCTGATAATAATAATAATCCCATTTCTTGAATGCTTACTATAGTGACAGGCCCTCTAATTTATCCTCATAAGAATCCTGCAAAGTAGGTACAATCACATCCATTTTACCTACAAAGGGACAGATGTGGGCTCATTAAGTGAGTTGCATGTGTGGACTCTGAGTCATCCCTCATCTGAGGCTCTTTCCAGGCCACTCTGGGCTCCCTGGGGATGTGACAGTGACTCCTGAGTTAACCACCTGGACATTTTTTCTCACTTCTTGGAGGGGCATCCAGATCTGAACATTACGCAGTTCTACCAATTTTTTTTTAAGATTTTTATTTATTTGTCAGAGAGAGAGAGAGCACAAGCAGGGGGAGCAGCAGAAGGAGAGGGAGAAGCAGGCTCCCTGCAGAGCAGGGAGCCTGATGTGGGACTCGAACCCAGGACCCTGGGACCATGACCTGAGCCGAAGGCAGTCGCTTCACCAACTGAGCCCCCCAGGCGTCCTGCAGTTCTACCAATTTTAATAATTTTTTTTAAAGATTTTATTTATTTATTTATTTGAAAGAGAGAGAATGAGAGAGAGAGAGAGAGCACATGAGAGTGGGGAAGGTCAGAGGGAGAAGCAGACTCCCCGCTGAGCAGGGAGCCCGATGCGGGCCTTGATCCCGGGACTCCAGGATCATGACCTGAGCCGAAGGCAGTCGCTTAACCAACTGAGCCACCCAGGCGCCCCCAATTTTAATAATTGTTAATAAGCTCTTTGTTGTTGTATCAGGGACACATTTTCCGTGTTCTGTTGTTTTCTTCTTAATGCACATTTTGTAGAATTTTGTCGCGCAAAGATGTATTTATTCAAACCCATCTATCTTGCCTGATGATAGGCTCAATTTTTTCAAGAGCCAGAAATGTATCTTTGCTCCAATGCTAGAATAAATATGCAGTTCTGTTTTCTTCTTTTTTATGTTTTTTGTGTTTTGCTTTCTGACATATTGGATATGTGTTGCCATACAACGCACGAGATATGGAACCACAGAAGTATGAGAAATGTCTGCTCAATAAATAAATCTAAAATGGAAATGTGGCTTCAATTTCATACATGCGAAATAGAAGCCAAAATATTTAAAGCCTGTTTCCTAAAGTAGGCCAGTTGTCTGGCGGCGAGGGGAGACACCCAGGAGCCCAGGGCCGGGGAAGCCTTGAGCATGTGGGATGGAGCAGATGTCACGGGAGCAGCTCTGTGGTGGAGGAGGGTGGGCAGAAGTCAGGGAGCTGAGGGAGACCTGGGGAAGACCCCCTGGGGACCTCAACACCCAGTGCAGAAGCTTTTCCCCCAGAGGGGGTAGGGCAGGAGAGTGGTGTGGCCAGAGCCTGGGCGCAGAAACGTACTCAGGCTACAGTGAGGATGAAACTGGGGAGGTACGGGGATAAGGAGGCCACTTTAGCAGAATAGCTGGAGAGGCTAAGGCCCCACTTAGGGTGATGGGAGGGATGGAGAGAAGAGATCCTTAGGAAGTAAAATCACTCGGACTTGGTGCCTGATTCAGTAGTAGGGGGAGGCAAGCAGGAGGCAGAAATCGGGAACAGACCCCAGATGGGATGGGATGGTGCGGCGCCCACCAAGGGAGAACATAGAAGAGGAAACACAGTTTTGGGGGAGAATGACGCATTCCATTTTTGACATGTGAGCTTAAGGTGATGTAGGTCGTCAGATGGCTATGACCAAAGGGAAGGAACATTGTACCTGTAGGCACAGGATTGAGACTCATCAGCAGATGGCGTTGAATCAACTACTAGTTAAATTACCCTAGGAGAGTGAGTGGAGGGGAAGAAGAGGGGGCCAAAGACAGACCCCTCAACATTTAGGGCCAAATGAAAGAAGGCATCCAAGAAGAAACAGTCCAAGAGGGATGCGGGAAAGGCCCAAGAGCCCTCGGAGGTGGGTGGAGCGGTGAGTTTGAGGAGAGAGCTCGGGAAGGCACAGCGGGAAAGGTGAGGACTGAAGGTGTTCTACTGTACTGGGCCCACCAAAGGGCCTTGCAGAACTGAGAACTGTTTCGATGGGAAACGAGTTGGGAGCGGGTGGGTGGCATAAAGTTCAGATCGCAAGTAGTTGAGTACCAGAGAAGGGCAAACCCAACCAGGAGTGTGGGCTTTTCTTTGAAGAGGTGTGGAAGGAAAGGGGAGGAAACTGGATGATCATTATGGAGTGTTCCTTGTCAGGTTGGCCAAGAGCTGAGCATGTGTAAAGGCTGAGTGAGGGGAAGGAGTCTTTAGAGAGAGAGATGAGAAGATTTAGGGCTGAAGACGGGAGGGAAGGGCTGGTGGAGCAAGACCCTGGGAGAGGGTGTGGTCAAGGTGGTAAGGGGAGGAGGTGAGGCTGGGTGGGGGTGTTTATGTTTGTAGGGGCAGGAGGGGTGTGGAGTGTTCTGTGGTTCTTGCACACTCTGAGGCAGAGTTGTCTGAGGAAGGCAGCCCAAGCTGCAGAACTTGCCAGAAGCTTGGGGAGTCAGAGGTCTAGGGCATTAGTTAGAGGTGGGAGCTAGTCGGACCACAGGGCCCTTGGAGGTGACCTGAGTTGGGACATCAGGCCATGATCTCTGCAGACACAGAGTGGTCCCTGGGGGCCCTTGTGGGGGCCACCTTCACACCAGGTCAATGTTCTAGAAGCTGGGTGGGGTCTGCTCCAGTCCTCGAATACTTACCCTGTTCTAGTGAAAGGTATGTCAGTTCAGAGGTACCAATTAGGGATGGTTAGATTGGTGCGATAGGAAACAATTCCCCTTCTTCGTTCGTGCCCTATATGACGAGTGCTGGATTGTAGCCACCAACCCCTCCTGCTCACACCTAGCCTTTGTTCTCCTTCGGGAGATGAAACCATGGAACGCAGTGATTCTGGAAGGCAAGGGCCAGGTGTGGGCCCTCGGTGCTCTGGGCTCCAGTGGTTCCAAGCACCTACCCCTGACCTGCTGCCCATTTTAAAGGAATGGAGTAAACACCTGTGAAGCCACCGTCCAAGCTGAACTCTAAGGCCTTAACATTGGCTTACCCCCAGCTGCGTCATCCACCCCATCACGTCCCCCTCCTCCATAAGAGTAGCCTCTGTCCTGAGTCCTGTGAGCATTCTCTTATTCTCCTTTTTGTATCAATTCACATTACCTATGTGTATGCATCTCCTTTATATGTACTCTTAAAGTGTATCTATTAAATTTCCTTGCTCCACCTTTTTGTTCTATTCAGGCTCTAAATGGATTGGATAATGCCCACTCACATTGGTGAGGGTGATCTTTACTGAGTCTATTGGTTCAAATACAAATCCCTTCCAGAAAATACCCTCACAGACTCACCCAGAAATGATGTTTTACCAGCTATCTGGGCATCCCTTAGCCAAATCAAGTTGACACATAAAATTAACTATCATGGTGGATAAAAAGGCATCTCACTGTGTCCTGTTCCATTTTCTGTTCACCTGCCCAGTTCATGAATGGATTTACCCAGGAAGACTTCTTTGACCAGCATGTGTGTCCAGGTCACTATTTTGGGTGCCACTCAACTGTCTTCTCCCATGTCCCCACTGTGTCCTTAACTCTTTGACATCAGGGGACATGTGTGTCTTGTCTGACTCCACCATCAGGTGTGAGCACAGTGCATTGTACAGAGTACCTCCTTCAATCAATTTTGCTGTTTGAATAAAACAGAATTCTTGTTTATGCAGATCAAGGAAGGCAAATGCCATTTATGAGGGAGGTGGCGGAGTCCCGGCAGGACTGGGAATAATAGGAAGCCAGCTGTGAGCTCATGATTGCAGGTTGCGGTTGGCCAGGTAGACCCTAATTAGCTACTCTCGGAGGGCCCTGACATGATTGTTGGGAGCAGTGTGACTTCTCCCAGCAGGCTGGGGCCAAGGCCTCTGAGGGTTGAGCCATGTCATGGGGCAGGAGCTGATGTTTTGCCCGGAGGCCGACTTTGCCTTCTGTCTGGAGGAGATCAAATCAATAGCTCATTATCAGGCCTGCTCTGGTCATGGTGCTGTCTTTGGAAGCAATGAGGAAAGCTAGCCTCAGCCCCTCCCCAGCGGAAGCTCTCAGAAGACAGGGGCACGAGGGCAGCTTCCGATTTCTTCCAGGCAACAATATAATTGCCACATGGCCTGACCACACCAGGGGGCAGGCCAGACAGGCTGCGCTGAGGTGGACCGCCGAGCAGGGGGCTTGGGCAGGGGTGGAGGGGCCCTACAGCTTAGTCACGCCTGCCTGGTGAGGGCTTGGTCCTTCAGCAGGAAGATGGCGGCTTGCAGTAAGCATGGAGTAGGCCCGGAGGCCAGAACGCCACACCTGCCCTTCTGTAGTTAACTGGAGCGTTTTCTTTTTAGTGTGTCTACATTCCTCTGGGGTCACGGGAACTGCTTCCCTGTGGCCTCAAAATCTGAGCTGTGCACAGAAAATAGTTCGGGGTGGGGCCACTGTAAGGGGTATGTGTGCATCGTTAGGTGGGCTTCGGTCCTGGCCTCTGTTTTTACTGCCTTCTCACTACAACCCAGGGAAGCCCAAACAAGAACCGCTAACTGTTGTTCTGGATTCTGTCATGCCTATAAACACCTGTTACGTGTATAAACAACAGTCCGTTTCTCTTTCACAGGCTCTAGCATTTTCAAAGCATGTTCCTGTCCATCTTTGCATTTGATCTTTTCCATTTTTTTTTTTTTTTTTTTTTACCACAAGTTTCCTTACGGGCCTGCAGTTTGTGCCATTTCTCTTTGAGGTGATGTCCATTGCCTCTGACAGATTCTTCTCCTGTGGCCGTCCCTCTTCCTGCCGTGAAAGCAGGTGTCGGAAAGTGTTCAAACAACCCCAAGTCACCAGGTACACGCTGGATACCCATTACTCAGTTACCTTGACTCAGCTCAGTCATTCCATTCTAGGCTCTCTCTCTCTCTTTTAAGATTTTATTTATTTATTGAGAGAGAGAGGGAAAGCGAGCAGGGGGAGGGGCAGAGGCAGCGGGAGACAGAGAATCCCAAGCAGGCTCCATGCTGAGATCTCAAGACCCTGAGCCAAAATCAAGAGTCAGATGCTTAACCAACTGAGCCACTCAGATACCCCCATTCTAGGCTGTTCTTAATTCTTCTATCATTTAACAAACGTTTCTGGGCAGCTATGCAACCAGGAGCTGTGTGAGAGACTCGAGGATACAGAACTGTAATCACGATCATGTCCTCAACCTGCTTGCAAGTCCTGGGGTAAGACTTCTATGGAGCTGTCCTGGTAGATGCTGTGAAGGGCTCCGAGCAAAACACCTGCCCTTCGGAGGGAAACAGATCTGGCTTTGCCGTTGGCCAGCAATGTATCCTTGGTGGGGTCCTCCCCTCCTTGCTCTTCAGCATCCTCCTCTGTAAAACGAGCCACCATTTGTCCCGTGCCTGGCAGGGGACACGGATTTCTCCCAATGCACCGCGAGGCCGCCTCACTCACTTCCACGTGGCAGAGGAGAAACTTGACTCTGGCAAAGACAGACGACCTGCCTGCCTTGTTCACATGGCAAATGGCAGGGTAGGGAATAAAATCCATGAATATCTGGCTTCTAAACCCACGTTCTTCCCATTCCCGGATGCTGCCTCCGGAGCTGTGGAAAGGATTAAATGCGATTTTTCATGCAAAATGCCCAGCTCGCAGAGCCTGGACCCCGCAGGTTGCTGGGAAGGAGCTACTGTGTTTCCACCGGCAGCGTGTGCCCTCTCTCCACACCCCATCCACAGCGTCATCCTCCCAGATGGAACACAAGGGCACATTTCCCCCTTGTAATAATTAATACATGTGCCAACATGTTTATGGAAAATCGCTCACACTGTGCCCTTCATCTCTAAGGACCCAATCATGTTTGGCAAGCAGGCTCCCAGATGCGAGGCTCGTTCTCGCAGAGAAACAAAGGGGAGGAGATCATCTAGGAAATTCTGACAAAGAAAGAATGACTCTGGTCTGATGGATGTGGGTTACTCATGCCCAAACTTGGCCTTTTTGCCTGAATTACCTGAGTGATGTGTCTGTGTAGACCCAGACACATTCGGTTAATTTTCTTAATGCTTCTTTCGCTGACTGAGTGCCCCCGAGGCTTCTTCACATCTGTGCACCGCAGGAGAGAGGGGCTTGGCAGCACGGAACCCTCCGGGGTGTCCTCCGTTGTCTGGGGACCTGGGGGAAGATCTCCAGCCCCTCCTCACCCTAAACCTTGAGTGCTGGCGCCAGCAGTAGGGGCCCCGTTCTTTTCCTCTCCTGAGTCTTCCTCCCCACTGTGGTCCCTGGTTCCTCTGATCTGCCCACCCCGGGTGGCTCCCTGGGCCTGGGGAGCCGCCCGCTAATCCCTACTGGGGATTAGCCAGCCCCTGCGACTGGCAACTAGCGACCAGCGTTTTAGTAATAATAAGGCTTCTTACGGTTCTGCAGTGCTGGGCTTTCACATCCATTATCCCGCCTGATCCGGACCCCAGCCCTGTGAGACGGGCATTAGTGGCGCCATTTAAATGAAAAAAAAAAAAAAAAAAAAAGGAACTGAGAAAGGGAGAGAGTGGGTTTATCCCAGGTCACCAGGCTAGAAAGAGCAGAGCCAGCACCAAACCGAGGGGAGGGAGCCCAGAAGCAGGTGCTCTGACTTGTGGCTGTGTTCCGTTTCCACTGTGACCTCCTGCTGCACTCTTAGAAAAATCACTTAAGACCCAAAGGAGGGGATTTGTAGATGGAGGGGTTTCCAGCTCCCGTGAGAAGTGATGGGGGAGTGGTCTTGGGCGGTGGGGGCTTGTCAAATTACACCCCACAGGCAGCTGCCTCCTCATGGGTGGAGGGGCAAGGGTGGGGTGCGGGTGGTGTCGTAATCTCCCCAGACGAGACGCCATCTCCCTGCAGATGTTTGGAATCTGGGTGGTACATTGGAAACGCAGATAAACAACCACATCAGCCGGACTCTCAGCAGTGACTGCTGAGCCTGATGGGGACAAAGCAGCAGTCTCTACCGCAGGGCTGAGAGACAGACAGACAGAGACAGAGACAGAGAAGAGAGAGAGAAGCGAGGGACAGCGGACACCCTGCATAATTAGAGCGGGCAGAGCACCTGACAAGGATCAGAAAGGTCTTCGCCGATGCTAATGAATTCTCCCCACCCTGTGAAGAGAGACGTTTCTAAATGCATCCACGGCAGGCCTAGGTGATCAGGCAGTAGCCTCACTCATTCCCCAAAAAGTCACCTTGGAGAGGGGACCCAATCGCTAAATCTTTGCTTGGCGCCAGTCCGGCTGCTGCCTGGGTCCACGTCCTCCATCCTCAGGAGATGTCTGAGGGCCAGCTCTTTCCTCCTTGAAGAGTCCCTGGACACAGAAGTGCAGGGCTGAGCCTCTCGCCCAACTTTCCTTTTATTTTGTCTTTCTGTTGCCGTTGGTGAGAGGTTACATCACCCGCTGGCCTGGGTGGGAAACCTCACGGGTTTGGCACGGCGCTCTGTGGTCCCACCCGCTGGTACATTTCTCAGGGTCTTCTTGTATGTCGGTGACGATGGTTTCCTCCATGCCCCCCGCCTCTGTCTCCCCCCAAAGCCGCCCACACTGGCATGGCTACAGAAGCACTTTGTCAGCTGGAAAGTGTCACCCAGATCTCGGCTCTTATCATCCCCGTCCCATTCTTCGTGCTGCATATCCGTGGAACGGCATGATGCCTTAAGACACCACAAAACAGTCACCCAAGGTGAAAGGAAAATGATGAAATTATGCTGGGAAATTGCTATGTCGTGCTAAGTGACTAGCTGCCCAGGGGACTTTTTGTGACACTCATGAGTGTAGGCATCCGTGACCAGCCGTGGGCTCATTCAGTTATCGAGTGTTTGCTGAGCACTCCTGGGGGGCACAGGCCCTGCGGTGCTGGCCTTGTAGGAAAGGAAGAGGTCCGGGGCTGGGAAACCCGTGTGACCACAGGGACAGACCAGCCCTGGGTGTCCTCATTCCCTCTTTTCTGAATTAGCCGATCTGCCTACGATAATTCCTTCCACCTGCTCTAGTGAGTTCCGACGTGCGGAAATCTCTCTTGGCCTCTCGTTTTCCCAGTCAAGATGATTTTCAACAATAAGCTGAGGCTCCTTCAGATTTCAATTTTTTAGGAAGAACAAAGCCAAAACAAACAATTCTTGAAACCTCAAACCAATCATCCTCTTTCCCCAAAGGGCCGACTGGATGAGTCTCCTTTCAAGCCCTCAGTTCCAGTGCACATGTGGACCCTGTGCCCTCAGCTTGGCCCCTTCAGGCCCTGAGCTCCTCCCGATGGCCATGTCACGCGGGTCCCCTCCATTTCTGCACAGCTCACCCTGACCTCTCCTTAAGGCTTCCCCTTCTGCCCTGTTCCATAGGGCAGCTGCCCAGCCCCCCACGGAGCACCACCCCGCCCTGGCCCTGTCTCCACCCGGTCCCAAGGCCACTTGGAGCTGCCCTGAGGGCTCCCCGCCCAGCCAAGCCGCCCATTGTGTCCTCCTGTCGCCAGGCGCTCCCTGCCTGGCAAGTCCTGCCGGAACCAACACGCTCAGACCTGCTGCCTTTCCCACGCTTCTCTGCCTGACTCTGCCTTCTTGGGACGTGTCTCTCTGTCCTTCACAAGTGTTCATTTCTGGTCTGCTCTCTCTGCAAACTGCGGCGTGGGCTTCCTCCTGTAACCACAGAATTCTGCACCCCTTTCCAGCTGGCCAAGCCAGGTTACTCTCTGAAGCCTCCCCAAATCAATGTCGCATCAAAGGGACTTACGACACAGTCCTGTTTTCCTTCTGCAGCATTGATGACACGTGAAATATGAGTGTCTGAGTGTTTCTGCCGCCTCCTGTCCCTAATCACGCCGCCTGGCATTTGCTGGTGCTCACTCGGCATCACTCGGCATGTATTTCACCATCACCCCATAGTGGGGGCCCCCCTGTGGCCTTGGCACCCTACTCCTTCTGGAACAGGGTTCTGATCGTCTTACTGCTCCCCCAAAGGACTGCACATCCTAAGTCCCCTTTCCCCAAGCCTTCCCCGACTGTTCTGCATGCCCAGGACCACACCTGCTGTCCTCTGCCCTATCCCTGTTTGGGCAAATTCCCAGGCTCTTGGTCTTGTCCTAGCTAATAAGCTTCCTGTCCTGTCCCCCCTGGGCAGATTTCCAGGCATCAGGTCCTCCTGGGCCCACCTCCGGGGCTGTCCTGGGCTTTATTCCTGCTTACAGAGCTTGCTGTTTTGGTCCTTAGTGACTTTGAACAAATCTGCACATTTGTGTGTTTATCATTCATGTCTGTCTTTCCTACTAAATTGTCCATTTTCAGAGACCAAGTGCTCTACCAATTCGCCTTCCTCATTGCTGATCTCTCAGCACCCAGCACAAGGAATGTTTGTTGAATGAATGAATGAATGAATAAAAGAAAATAAATGAATTATATACAACACTTTATTCTAAAAAGTCATGTTAGGCAGCTTCATTTCACATCAATTATTGTTCTTGATTTTTGAGCAACCTCTGAAGGGCTAGAGCCCTCTTTAAAGATGAGAGGAGAGAGGCCCAGGGAGGGTTAATGAGTCCACTTGTCTGAGGCCACACAGTGCGAGGCTGGACAGAGCTGGATGGAACCCAGGTCCTAGCACTGGTCATTCTGGCCCCTATTTGAAAATCTTGGGGCTGGACACACACACACACACACACACACACACACACACACACGCTCCCGAGAACACTCCCATGCCTGTGCAGGATAATGTTCTATAAATAGCAACAGTCATGACCCTTCTCTTTAAAGACCCCCCCACCCCGCCGCACCCCCTGTGGGGCAGGAAGTACTGAGTTTGACATTCCTGACATTTCGGTGTCCACCAACCATGGCGACCGCAGTCCTCGGGTGTCCCCGGGCTGCCCGGCAGCTCAAATCCTGTTGCAGGAAGTGCGTGAGGGCTGGAGAGGGGTCCCTGGAGCTCCCAGAGGCCCCCTGGGCCCCTACGGCCCCCACACCCAGCACTCCGGTGGGGCCTTTCCTTCCCTGCTCACTGGGCACACGGTGACCTCCACTCGGGCAATTTCTGTGTCTAACGCCAACAGCCACAAAGGAAGAATCTAAGAAAGGACTCCCTCTTTGGAATCATGGAAAATAGACGTGTCTCAAGTGATTGTCACTGTCCCTCCTGCCCTGAATGCAGAGGGGGTATGTGGCACTCACCCCGGCACTGAGACCGCCGAGGCCTCCCTGCACCCCTCCCGGCCAGCCCCCCACAGCAGTGCCTCCTGCCTTCGCCCCAACCTGCTCCTCGGATGCGGGGCTCCTTACCTGCTTCAGGGCCTGCGGTGGTTCCTCTGCCCTGCTGTCTGCCCGGCTTTCAGAGGCACACCCCTGCAGCCCCTCTGGTGCTGCCCGCACCCCCTGCCCCGGACCTGAAGAGCCCCCACCCGGGGGGGGGCAGGGTTTCATGCCCCAGGCGGTGACAAAGAGCCCTTCTGTGGGCCTGCGCCTGCCATTTGACCATTCTGGCATTTTCTTTTCTTTTCTTTCCTTTTTTTTAAAGATTTTTTAAAAATGTATTTATTTGATACAGAGAGAGTGAGAGAGAGCACAAGTGGGGGCAGGGGAAAGGGTCAGAGAGAGAAGCAGGCTCCCCACGGAGCAGGGAGCCCGACAAGGGCCTCGATCCCAGGACCCTGGGATCATGACCTGAGCCGAAGGCAGACGCTTAACCAACTGAGCCACCCAGGTGTCCCTCATTCTGGCACTTTCTGGGCAGGCCAGAGCCACCTGGCACGTTCAGTCCTCCCGGGACTGAGTCGGGGTCATTTGCAGTCTCTAGCTCCAGCTGAAGGGCCAGTGCTGTTTTGTGGCCCCTCTGATGACATCTCTTTGTTGACTGAGCAGAAACCATGAGAAGCCAGCGGCCAGGGGAACGGGTCTGGCCGCCCTGCTGGGTCCATGCCCTTCTCTGAGGCCTCGGACTCTGCTGGGCGGCCCACCTTGGGCCCAACGCTTGGGGCCAGCCACGGGGCAGAACTCTGTGGGAAGCAAGCCCAGGAGGCAAGGGCAGCTCTGGTGAGAGCCCTTCAGTGGAGGAGCCCCAAGGGGCTGGGGGTGTGTCCTCCTTTGCAGCTAGGGAAACCCTTCTCTCCCTGGACCCCAGCGTATGCATCGGTGTTGGGAGGGCGTGGACCAAGCACCTCTCAGATCCCTTTCACTTTTTGATTTTAATATGATTTCAGTTGTTTCTGTAATTCTGGGCTCCCAGGAGATCAGCTCAAGCCACGGTCTGTCTGGCACATGGCCACACCCTCCCTGCACTCCCCCTGTTTCCTGGACCCCTTCCTTCACCTGGCAGCAGGGGAGGGGCAGTGGGGCCTGCTGACTCCTTCGGCGCCCTCCTCCCTACTGGCCTACTTTCAGAGGAAGTCCCAGGCCAGGGACTTGTCCACAGGCTGGGGGCAGCAAAGGGCCACTGCATTAACCGGGCTTCCTTCCAGTGTGGGCTTTGGGGAGACTGTCATTTCACTTCCTGGCCTGGCCTGCCTGCCAAGTGCCCTCCAGCCTCTGGAACAGCCCAGCAGGTGCAGCTAAGGATTCTGACCACTGCTGCCGTCGTCCCCAGAATATCAAGTAGGCTTGGACGGCCTTGGTCAGTGCTTCCTGTTACCCTGGCTGGCACCTCTGCTGGGGGGGATGTGGGGGGGGGGCGGCACACCTCCGCTCTTCCAGAACCCAAACCATTTTACGGTAGCATTAGGGCCACGGGAGTGGGCTTGGGCTTCGTCCACTTGCGTGGACTCAGCCTGTGAAGCTCAGAACGGCACGAATGACAAGAATCACAATGACAGACGTATTCATTAAGGGAAAGGGGCAACCTTTTCCCAACCTGCTCCTTCTCCCTCTGTCCCCGCCCCTAGCTTGTGCACACACACACTCTCTCTCTAAAAATAATAGATAAATAAATCCTTTAAAAGAGTGATATTTTAAATCACTGCATGACCACATGGCTGACTGATGTCACTCTAGATCTTGCGTAAGTGTGACACATCAGGAAGACACGCACGTCCACTCTGTGGCCAGGCTCTGCACACTCACAGGGAGCACAAGTACCCGTTTGAGAAGCAAGGGAAGAACATACTATTTTCTCTAGAAGGCCCAATAATCACCTTCTGCCTCCTCCTCTAGGCGTTATTAAGCATGTCCAGTCACTGTGATGTTGTACCCGTCCCAGAGACTTGAGTTCCCCTCCCCTCCCCACGTCCTGCTGCTGGACACTCTTCGTTTGTTTTCACGTTTGAAGGGGAAAGCTTGAGCTCCACAAGAGTGTAGATTGCCCTGGCCAGCTGGGCAACACGCACTGGTTCTGGGGCTCCACACCCGAGACCAGAGCTTCACACGTAGTAGGAACTGGGCAAAGCTTTGGCTGCTCGAGCTGTTCTGTTGTTGAGAACTTTGCTTTGTCACTTAGGATATAGACCAGTTGACCTGGTGTGTATGACGAGCACTAGCATGGTAAACCTGAACCTGAATCCAGCAGTCACGTGGTCCTCCTAGGTGGCAGGTTGGGAGGAAGGGCTGTCTTCTTTAAATGACTAGCCTGCTTGTGGTTGCTGGGAAGTTGGGCAGTGGAGGGGGGTGCATGGAAGCAGAGGCACAAAGCACCCTGACTCAGGGGGGTGGCTGGGTGCAGAAGGCAAGGCAGGAAGGGTGGAGAGGAGACGGGGGCGTGGGGGAAGGCTCAGGTGGGGAAGGCTTTGAGTCTCATCCGGCAGTAGCTGCAGGGCAAGCCCTCCATTCCCCCAGCAAAGAGCTCCTGATTCACCTTGTTCTCGGGGCCAGCTGTGTTGTACCACCTTCTGCCATGGACGCTCAAGAGAACCTCACGATTCTGCTCGGTGGGGACGCTGGCGGAACATTCTTCAACACAGAAGTAATATAGGGTGGAGGCTCCAAAGCTGGTGAGCCTTGGATACCACCTCAGAGCCCAAGGGACACTAGGATACTTGAACTCCTGAGGGCAGGGACCGTCCCTATGGTCAGAGTTTTATCTCCATCACCCAACACGATGCTTGGGCAAAACAACTGCCCACAAATATCTGTCAAGCGAATGAATGAATAACATGCTTTGTACCTTGAAAGTCAATCAACATAATTCACCATATCCACAGACAAAAGAGGAGAAACTCCATGATCATCTCAACAAATTTGGGAAAAATGCATGAGAAAATTCAGCATTCATTTATGACAAAAGCTCTCAGCAAACTAGGAACTGAAGGGAACTTCCTCAACCTGATAAGGGGTACTTATGCAAAGACCTGCAGCTGACATCACACTGGACTCAATGCTTTCCCCTTAAAATCAAGGAAAATGAAGGATGTCTGCTTTCACCACCTCACTATCATGTTGAAGGTCCCAGCCAGAGCAATAAGGCACAGATAAGAAATAAATGACATGAAGTTTGGAAGAGAAGAAACAAAACTTTTCCCATTCGCAGATGACGAGATTGTAGAAATTCCCAAAGAATCTACAAGTTTTTAGAACAAATGAATTTTTCAAGGTCACAGGACATAAGATCAATATACAAAAACCAACCAGGATGTGAGAATTAAAAATGTTTCATTCAGTGACCAGCCCATAGTAGATGCTCCATAAATATGCAATATTATTAGATGCTCAGGTCACTTAGATAGTTAGTGGTGGAACTGGGATTAAAGTCAGTCCAAATGAGATACTTTTCTATCACATATCCTATGTTACATGGCTGTTTGTTAGCTGGACTTTAAAGGGATATTTTATTGAAATGGCACTTATTGTGAGTTATTATAGATAGCCTTCATTCCTAACTTTATTTTGTCAAGAGCTCAAGCATCATAACTCCCCCCAGTTCACAATTCCTATGAATATACGTTGAAACTTCAAGTATTTTAGTGTACCTAGCCCTCCGCCCTCCTAAAAACAAAAGTAAGCCCCAGATATTCCCATCACCAAGTTAGAAAACTCTTCAGAATTGTTGGCTCCATCCATTCAACTCCCCAAAGAAGGAGGGCATCCTACTGAACTGGCATGATTACATAGCCCCCGATCGCCTAGCAAATGGCCAGCCGGACGTGTGTTAAACAGAACAGCATTATTGAGCACGAGTCCCGTGATTCATGTAGTAACCAAGATTTCATTAAGTGGCATAAAGGAAAAAAAAATTAAAAGACACAATAGCTTCCTAAGCGAATGTTTGGAGATGTACTTAAAGGTGATAAAGTAATTAAAAAGAGCCCTATGTCCCATTAGTTAGCACACCTCCAGCCTTCTGTCTGGTAGATTTTATCATGGTGAATGCACGTTGGACATAATCAGTGGTTCTAGAGTCTTAACTAAATCAGCCAGCAAGAGATAATTACCTGTGGTTCCTGAGCTACAGCAAAGATAGGCCCAGACCGTGTTAGGAGAGGGGGGTCCCTCTCTCACTGTTTCACACTGTCTGAGACAGATATGGGGAAGGCCTCCCGTCTGACTAAACTCATCATTGGGAAATATGCTAGTGCTACCGAGAATCGATATGCAACTTTGTTTGCAAAGAGGATTGAGGTATGTTTTAATTGGTTATGTATTAGAACTATCTGGAGGGGGCAAATTTTGTGATTGGCACGTTGGAGAAAGTATGAACTGTGGAGGGACACAACTCAATGCAAACTTTGGCTTAGCCAAATCCCTACCTGTATGACCTTGAGTAAGGAGTTTGCCCTCTTAGCTTCACTTTCCTTTTTGGTGGGAATTCTGCAAAAGCACAGAGGAGTTGGACTATATTTATGGAGGCCATTTTTCATTCTACCTTACAAATTACACTGAGCAGGGTAACAGAAGATATGACCCCTCTCCTTCAGCAGAGATGGGGAGAAAACCCATAATGACTAAGAGATTTCTAATTGCTGTTGGAGGAGGGAAGTGGAGGATGTTGACAAGTGGAGGAGAAAAATCAAAGCTCCTTTCGTCAGCAGGTAGAAGCTACATGGTTAGTTTATTAGAATTACTTGATTATTTTATTCCTTTTCATTCTATTTTAGCACTCATTAACAAATGAGTCCAAAAATGTTCCTTCTCTCTAGCAACCGAAGGAGTGCAAATTAAAATAAACTCAAGGAAACTTTTTACACCAAATTATCAAAACATAAAAAGTGATAATGCTCCATGCTGGTAAAGATGTGATGAAACTGGCACTTTAACTTATACTGTTGTGCAACCTAATTAAAAGAAAAATATTGATTTTGTTCACTGCCGTGTTCTCTAGTAAAGCAAAAGCTATGTGCAATTAAATTTCCATGCACAAGAGAATGAAAAATTATAATTCGTCAACAGGCAGCTTTTTAAAAAACGATCATTTTTAAGAGTATGTATAAACATCAAAATATAGAAATATATGTAAAATATAATATAAATAATATATACATATGTAAGTTTAATATAAAAGGTAAATATCATATAAAAGTACATGTATGATATGATTGCAAAAAACATGGCAATGTTCAAAGAATGGAAGGCATATATAAAAATGATGATAGGGCGCCTGGGTGGCTCAGTCGTTAAGCGTCTGCCTTCGGCTCAGGTCATGGTCCCGGCGTCCTGGGATCGAGCCCCGCATCGGGCTACCTGCTCAGCGGGAAGCCTGCTTCTCCCTCTCCCTCTCCCCCTGCTTGTGTTCCCTCTCTCGCTGTCTCTCTCTCTGTTAAAAAATAAATAAAATCTTTAAAAAAATAAAAAAATAAAAATGAAGATAATTTTTGTATTAGGATGGTGAGATTACGACTGTTTCTTCAGGAATTTACTTTAATGTTATTATGTTGGTTTTATGAGAAAACAGCCTTGGGAGATATGATTTCCTGTTCGTCTTTCTTTGATGTGTGTCTTACCATCTTACTGCCCTATAATGTTAGTAAAAGTCCGTTCAGCGCTCTCCCACCCTGCATGGCGAGCTTATTAGCTAACGCAGCTGACATTTATCGGACACTGCGGCTGACATCTAAGGTCAGTGAGTTGAAAACAGAACCTTCTGAATCAATTGTTCACCTTTTAATTTACATTTATTTGTACCGCACCTCGATCCTGCGAGGAGGTAAAGGCTGTGGAATGTACCAGCACGGGTATTCACTCTCAGCACTAAAGCTGCCTATAGGCTCCTGACTTGGAGTCTGTCCACAGTTGTGAGTCGGCTTTATTTAATCCTGGATTGTACTTTCATCTAAAGGACCCGAGGCCTTTAACATGGATATACTGTAACATAGCTAAAAATAGAAGTAAAATTAGATTCCCTTGTTAGACAACTCAATTGTTAAGAAAAAGAAAGAAAGCAAGAAAGAAGAAAAGCATATACCACCTTCCAAAAGCATCATTACCCAGAGAAGGAGATGTTCCACTCCACCTGACATCCCAAGGGTCAAAATGCTTGAGCACGATGATATAATATTGCAATTAATTTTGTCTTCTCATATCCTAGTTTGATTTAGTTCGAGTTTTTACCCTCAACATATTTAATGAAACATGTAAGTCATGTTACCGTTGTTAGCTCTTACGTCTGAGAAGTACATTCACTCCCTTCGCAAACAAATCCCAGGGATTTAGATTAGATAATGCAACGACTCTAGTTTCATAATCATTCCCCACTTATTAATTAGCCTGGATCTTGCACTGGCCACGGGGGAGGAAGAGAACATAGTCTTGCATGGTCAGTAAATTGCGGGATATTTTGTCCCGGCCACTGTCTTTGCTCTGCACTTCTCCGAAGAATCTCCTATTCCTTCCTGGTTTCCACCACCACCTGCGCAACGATGGCCCGCATCTCTCTCTCCACGCTCGGGCTTCATATCACTCAGCCAAGTTTTTTGCTGGACATCTCCTGGAAACCTCATGCACATCTTAAACCTCATTTGTATGGCACTGGACCCATCCAGATCTCATACCTGCTCCTTTTCTGTGTTCCCATGTCTCTTGGTAACGACCGCCATCTCCCCATGCCTTTACCTCCCTTCCCCAGATAGCAACCTTCTGAGACGCAGCAGGATAGCCCCCAAGTCTGTCCGGTGTGACCCCTACATATTTTCCAGCACAGATTCCTCCTCTCCATCCCCACTGCCCACTCCTCAGCCAGTCTTTTTTCCCCGTCTGCCCGCATCGCTGTGGCCATAGCCAGCCCAGGCGTTACGGAGAAATAAGGTTTTGCAGGGCCCTGTTTGCGTACACAATTTGATTAGAGATGTATTACAAAATTCACGGACCATACAACCAGTAGTGATTTATTAATAAAGATTTAGAATCATTGGGAGAAAGAAGGGGCTTGTGTTTCTGTGAATCCTCCAGGGAGGGCATGGGAAGAGCCACTGTAGGGTCCAGAAACCTCATACCCTCCTGATCAGGCCCGGGAGCCACGTCCTCGCATTCTTTTCTGCGTGTCTTTGCTGGCTAGTTTCATATTTCCAGCACGAGGAAAAAGTAGCAACCCTGTTATTGCTTGCAATGCCATGGCTCTTTGGGTCCTGCTGTGTTAGAATTAACTTGCTCAGGGGCGCCTGGGTGGCTCAGTTGGTTAAGCGTCTGCTTTCGGCTTAGGTCATGATCCCGGGGTCCTGGGATCGAGCCCCGAATCGGGGTCCCTGCTCAGTGGGGAGTCTGCTTCTCCCTCTCCCACTCCCCGGCTTGTGTTCCTTCTCTCGCTGTCTCTCTCTGTCAAATAAGTAAATAAAATCTTTAAAAAAAAAGAAGAATTAACTTGTTCAGTATCATCTGCTTAGTGCTGGTTCCAGCCTCCCTCATGATGCTGCATCCTCCATTGTGGGCCCCGTGAATATCGGCTCCCACGGACTCCCTCAAAGGCTGTTACTGTGTTTTGTTTATGATGACCACAAATGCAAATCTTACACAGAGTGTGCAGGAAAATGTTTTCTGGTCATCTTAAACATATCAGTTGAATTTTTTTAAAAAGATTTTATTTATTTATTTGAGAGAGAGAGAGAGAGCATATGCACGAGCTGGGGGAGGGGCAGAGGGAGGGAGAGAAGCAGGCTCCTGAGCAGGGAGCCCAATGCAGGACTCGATCCCAGGACCCTGAGATCATGACCTGAGCCAAAGGCAGATGCTTAACCAACTGAGCCCCCCAGGTGCCCCTATACCCGTAGCAATGTTATAATATAAATGTAAAATAGGGTATTTTTCAGCCACGTCTTCTCTTGATCTCCTTACGCCATAATTGCTGCATCCCCGGGATGTGGTACCTTTCAGGGCTGACTGCACCCCTGACTACAAACCAGCGGTGAGGACAGGCCAGGGGCAAAATGGGGGATCCTATTCACTGGGAGAACGTCACATGTCTCATCTGGCAAGGCTTACGACCGACTTGTGAATATAAAATGTCACCTCGTGGTTGGAGGCAAGAAAGGACATCGTTCTGAGACTGGAGACGAAAGAGGACAGGGACAAGCTGCTGTCGCCATTGTGAAGCAAAGGTGTCCGCAGTCTTTGAAGGAAATAGGCGCTGTCTCCCCTGCAGGACTGCCCGATAAGTGCACAGATTCCGCAGAAGGTAGGACAGCCACCCCGGGCGCAAGCCGCAGAGGCTGCGCAGGGAAGGGAAACTGTCACCTCCCTGCCATCCTCAGTGCTGTCGACGGGAGGCAGCACCATGGTTGTAACGTGGAAACGGAGAACCAACTTAGGGGGACGTCGATGTGGCTCAAGCCCACGGGGCAGCCATGGACTCTCAGTAGCCTAGAGCCCTGAAGTTGTCTTGCGTCCAACGTGAGGGAGAATCAACCCAAAACAGCATGTCAGCACCATTCTGCTAGGCCAGTCTCGGGCCATTCTGTGGTGGGCAGGTGGGGCAATCTTTTGGCCAGGCCATTGTCCTAGAACCTGGGTCGTGGGGGATGACACCACAGGTGTGAATATTGGAGTCTCACGGGGCATCTGTTCAACCCGTGTGCAGGACGGAGGGTTGGAAAGCACCTTGAAATAACTGAATGAGGGCTGGATCACATGGTCCCCAGTCCTGGCTTGCACTCCAGGCTCTGCGGGTCCAAGTCAGTCCCAGACGCTGGAGGGGCTTAGAAAACTTAGAGGAAGGCCCTCCAATGCAAAAGGTCCCCAGACTCAGAGCCTGAGTTCGGGGTCCTGCTCGGCCAGATCGAAGGGCAGTACTGGATGCAGCTGCCTTGTAACTGGGCTCCTTACCTTCACACACACATGTCATATGGGGACTCAGCACCGGGCCTTTGCTTGTGGCACTCCTCTGCTTGAAAGCCCTCACCTCCATCCCAACACTTACCAGGACGGTTCTTGATTACGATTGAAGATTCAGGTCAGTCATCACTTCCTTCAAGAAGCTTCCACTAATATTATTAATTTGAGAGAGAGAGAGCATGTGCCTGCCCATGTGTACACAAGGTGGGGGAGGGGCAGAGGGAGAGGGAGAGGGAGAGAGAGAATCTCAAGCAGACTCTGCTGAGTGTAGAGCCTGATGTGGGGCTTGATCTCATACCCTGAGATCATGACCTGAGCCAAAATCAAGAGTAGGACACTTAACTGACCAAGCCACGCAGGCACCCCTAAATAAAACCTTTAAAAAAAACAACTAAAAATTCTAGATAAATTATTATTGAAAACCTTTTAGAAGGTACCAGAGATCTGACAAGAATAGTAAAGAACTACCAGGCCAAAATTGAAGGGAAAATGGAAATTCAGAAACTGATTAGAAAACTTGAACTTGTTTTTCTTGGCTTTATGGAGCCATAGAGAGAAAGCAAAGCCCAGGGCTGCCTAAGGTGGGGATTCTAAAGGAGGTCTTCCCATCATGAGCAGAGGCCCCACTGAGATCCACCCTCATGGTCGGACTGAGCCGAAAGTAAACCAGCCCTCACAAGGATTGGCAGCCAGACTTACATTGTCTGATTAAAAAAATCCCCAAGCTGTGGCTTTGGTTTTAAATGGCCCCACATTGGTGGTGCGACAGATGTCTGGAAAAAACAAATACAAATATTCTCTAGATAAAGCACCTTCATTGCAGTCTTCAAATTTTTCTTAAAAATACATTTCAGGTGCAAGGTACAGAACACAGTCAAATACAACCAAGCATCTAAAGAAGCAAGCAACATGTGAGAGAATCATCTGAAAAAACAGACAACAGAAACAGACCCGC
The DNA here is from genome assembly GCF_004348235.1 of Phoca vitulina. Taxonomy (NCBI): domain Eukaryota; kingdom Metazoa; phylum Chordata; class Mammalia; order Carnivora; family Phocidae; genus Phoca; species Phoca vitulina. The sequence continues at coordinate 6,518,476 of NW_022589745.1, read as the reverse complement.
AAATACTTTTAAATCTTGAAATTATTGGACACAGACGACAAAATAACCATGCTTACCGTGGCGGACTCCTTATAATAACACTGGCCTCCTTAGCAGGCTTATGTGCAGTGTGGATCAAAGAATTACTTGAAGGAGCTAATCCTATCATCTTTTTCTTCAGCACTCTCAGTGATTCTGTCAACTACTGATATCCTTTTTGGCTTAAACTAGCTGGAGTGGAGTCTGCTTTCTGCAGCTAAGATTCTAACCAATACAGTAATATTGTCTCTAATTTTTGCATATCCATGGTATCTTTTTGTTCACCCAGCTATGTATGGGATTCTTGGAATTGTGTTATTTTTCTCCACAGTGGTCTATGGATTCTACTCCAATGTCTAGCTTCCAGAATGACAGATACCAGTCTGATGGCAGTTGGATTACTTTTCCTTTGTAAGTAACTTGTTCTTCCCATTTGGAACCTTGGAAGTTTCTATTTTTAATTTGGATGTGTCCTGTTGGGATGATGATCTGTGTTTGAGAAACTCCAATGAACACCATTAAGGGATCTGAGGTTTCTTCAGTCACAAAGGACATGAAAACATTTCTGCCGAGCTGGCTATCCAGAGAAGAAATAATGCAGCAATGTCACAGCTGGACAGGTGGCATCCCAGGCCCCCTGAATCCTCATCGACTTCTCATTGCCAAACGCTTTCAAGAGCGGCAGTCCTCGGGCACATGAAACCTACTTTTGCCTTTCTCAGGTTTTTGTCGTACCTTCTGGCCCCTTCTGATTCTTCTGGAGATCCACCTATGTGCTCTGAGGGCAAATGACAGGTATGACCTCTACCAGCACTTTCTTGAGCGCTCACTGTGTGACTCTTTGAATCAAAAATCAAGTCTCCAGAGGTGCCTGGGCGGCTCAGTTGGTTAAGCCTCTGCCTTCGGCTCAGGTCATGATCTCCAGGTCCTGGGATCGAGCCCCGCATTGGGCTCTCTGCTCAGCAGGGGAATCTGCTTCTCCCTCTCACTCTCTCTCTGTGTTCTCTCTCTTTCTCTCAAATAAGTAAATAAAATCTTAAAAAAAAAATCAAGTCTCCAGGCATTGCATAGTTTAAACCATCTCTTGGAAGGATTCCTGCTCTTTGGAATGTATGAATTTTATGAGAATATGCTCAGACGTGTGTCTCTTATCCAATCTTGCTTGATTTGGGCGACTTTTAATCTGTAGATTTTTCTCTCTCTTCAGATGAGATTTTTTTTCTATTATTTCATTATTGCTCCTCTTCTTCTCTTACACTTTTTATGTTCCAGGGTTCTTATTTTCCATGTTATGTCTCTCTAAGTCTCTTCCGCAAGCACCTTATTTTTTCTATCATGATCTTCAACTCTGTGTTTGCTCAGCATTTACAGAAGACAGCCTTCACCTCTATCAAGCAGACCACAATCCAGGCCACAGCAAACACTCTGTTTCTCAGCCTGTTGAATTTTTAAATTTGAAGATTATTTCATTTTAATTCCCTACCATCCTTCTTATGGTCGAACTGAATCTCCAGAAGTGCCTTTTTTTTTTTTTTGCTAAGTTATTATTCGATTCTTCCAAGAATTCATTTTCAACAGCAAAGCAGTTGCTGTTTTCAGAGGGCCCAGTGGTCAAACACTTGCTCCTGACTTCACACCTCGTCTTTGAATTTGCTGGAGTCTCATCATGTCCTTTCCTCCAGCTCACTTCTGAATTCTATTTCCGGATATATGTTAGTCTACCCTCCTTTTACTCTCAGCAAGGTAAATCTTGTGTCTTTTTTAAAGGGGTGAATGAAGGAGGTGAGGCCCCAGAAATTCAGTAATATAAAAGCACCACCTACCTTCATGCACTTCTCAAACCCCCGAGGATCAGTCAAAGCACACAATCAGTCTGTCTCATGACATGAGTCTATAGAAGACTGGCTGTTTCATCTTCAATCTTTTTTTATGTCCTAATTAATAATGACTGAATTATCTGGGACACTCATACACCATTCCTAGCCTATTAGGGCTCATATACTCCCAAGATGGCCATTTATGCTGTTAACATTTCATTGTTTATAAGACAACATCAGTGTGAGAGTCTTTAGAGTCCAATGGGTAGGCAGTTATCTGATGTGGCTTCAAGGAAGGGGAATAGCTTTTGAATTTCTCCCAGGGCTTCGGAGGCACCATGCATGGGGAAGTCTGTTCCACAGAGCCATTTTCTGAAATACGCTAGAAATGAACTGGATACTGTTTTTATGGATCAAGGTAGCTGGGGTCACATTGCCAGTAGTCCAAGTTCCAGACAACCCAGGTTGAAGAAATAATTTCTAAGTCTTTATTTCCACTGATAAAATACAAGCCTTTTAATGCTATGAGAGCAATTTTGTTTGATTCACAGGAAATTGCATTGGCATAGACCCAAAACTATCTGTGGAACACTTTACCCAAGATGATGTTTAACATGTCAAAGTGGAAAATTGGACTTGCAACCTTTGGAAAGTCTCCAAGCTGAGCTATAACCATGGAGAACGGCGCTGGTATGAGGTAACTGTATTACGACATTTACTGCCAGACCCTTCTAGCCGGCTCCTGACCTTGCGGGTCACATGGACTGGCTTACACTGTGAATTTCACTTTATGGTGCCATCAAGGTTAATAGAGTCAAGGCTGGTGGAGCCCACCAGCTCAGTAAGTATGTGCCTGTCTGAAAGGAGAAGAATAAAAGGGCCCATTCCTTGTGTGTTTGTCATAACCTTGAATCTGTAATGGGCTCCCCACAGGAAAATCATTTATGGCATTGTGGCCTAACAGCCAGAATGCCAGGATTCTCCGGTAAGGACCCTTGAACTCAGATCCGACACGCTCAAACAGTCCGGTCTTTTCCTAACTGTTGTCTCCACCTTGTTACATGGTTGTCACAAAGGGACAGCAATGTGATGGGTGAAAAGATACATGGTTAGAAGAGGTTATAAAGCTAACTTAATGGCGATGGGTAAAAAACTATATGGGGATCGTGTAATACAAGGCAAAAGACCCCCCAGGCATCAGTGCGGTTTCCTGGAACCGAAAGTGGTAACCAGCTGGTAGTATCCCTGCCTTGCACGAGGACCCCACCAGGGAAAAGCAGCTTGCTTTGCCATTCTCATGGGGTGGGAGTGGCTTGAATTCCCATCCCCCACACCACTGCACCTGACTTTGGAGACTGACTGCGTGTCTATGTCTTCATAGGCAAAGCCTGCTTTTCTCGAATGCAAAGATGGCAGGTGCCATTTCCAAATACACCATTAACCTGCCACGATTAACACCTAGTGTAGGGTCTGCTCATTGTCTGAGCAATCATTAGCCAGGTCTCCACAGTTATAAATATCTGTATATAGAAGACGCGTTATGTCAGGAGATGTTCATTAAAGAATGGACCCCTTAAAAAATCAGTCCCCATTTCAGTATCATTCCCACTTAATATTAACATCTATCCCTGATAACTCTAGCTACATCTCCATCGATCTCTCATATAATTATATATGGAAATGTAATGCAAATACATCCAAATGGATTGTGAAGTAATATTGTGAAGTTTTCAAAAGATGTAGGATTTTCAGGAAGTTGAAGTGAGGTTGGAGAATGGCTGGTCCCAGTGAAGACCAGTGAACAACTAAGGAAACGTGAGGATGTTGCTCGAAGAGAAGGATGGAATACCAAAGGGTTAAGAGAAACCCTTGGGAAAATTCACGAAGCTCTGGAATGTTTTCGCAGATGTGCCTCTCTTAAAGATCACTTTTTGAAAGTCAAATGGGAAGTGAAGGATGTGGTTGGTCGTTACGGGAAAATAATGCCAATAAAAACAATCAACATTTAGTTCCTTCTGTGTTCACTCTAAGAGGTAGCTTGTCATAGCAATGGTAAATAGAAGATATGTTTTTATTTTTCAAGATAAAGTCCCAGTCAACCTTTTTTGCTGTTTTCTGTGAAAATCGAGTCCCTGTTTCATTCTGTAGTGACTCTTCCCAGTAGCCACTATCTTCAGATAATGAGATTATGGTGACATATATTTGATGTGATGCCTATGATACACGATGCATATAATGATAAATAATCAGAAACTTGTACATACAAGCATCGGAATATAACTTTTCCCCCAATTACTCTTAATTAACTTCGCCTTCTTGTAATCAGCACATGCGAATCAGGAGGGAATTCAGATGAACACTCGTCAATAGATTCTTGATTTTTTTCTTGTTTTCTAAGACTGTAAGTGAACATGTGTGTGGGTTACTGGGGGAAGGTAAGTAAACCTTTTACAACCTGCAGCACTGTATAATGCCAGTTTTTATTTTTGGCTTTGCCACTAATTCGCTGTGTGACCTTCTACAAGTTACTCCCTTTCTCTGGGTCTGAGATTCCTCATCCATAAAGTGAGGAAGCTAAAACAGATGAATGGTCTCAACCTTGATTGAACATCAAAGTTACCTGGGGAGATTTTAAACGTTTTTTTTTTTTTTTTTTTTAAAGATTTATTTATTTATTTTAGAGAGAGAGAGAAAGAGAGAGAAAGCACAAGCATGAGGAGCAGAGGGAGAGGGAGAGAGAATCTCAAGCAGACTCTGTACTGAGCGCTGAGCCTGAGATCAACCAAGAGAGGCTCAGCTGAGACCTGAGCCGAAACCAAGAGCTGGACGCTTAATGGACTGCACCACCCAGGTGCCCCAATATGTTTTCTTTTAAAAGCTCAGAGTATCCCTCTTTCGCCCTGTCCAGAGATCAAGTGAATCTCAGGGGCTTGGACCCTGGCATGCATAGGTGTTCAAGCTTCCAGGTGATTCTAACCCAGCTAGGATGGGGAATCACTGAACGCAGTGCTTCTTAATGTTCATTCCGCTTTTATCATTATTTGATTTTCTTAGAGTTTAGTTTTAGTCCTAAGGGTAAGTACAGGCACAAAGGAAGTGTTTATATAATCCAATCTTATTCCAGTTAATTAAACCTTTGTCATAAATAGCTCTCTGATAAATAGTGACATTTTGGGGGAAAACACACCACCACTGTTTTTGCCACATTTTTCGTGAACACAGCATTCTCACTTCACACAAATCCATGTTCTAGTGAAACAGGATGCTGCCACCTTACCATAGAAATGTCCTACGGCTGCTTTGACTAAAAGGAGGTGACAGACAGAGAAGGGAGTGGATGTGGCAGGCGGCATGGGGGATGGAAATAGTCTTCAGACTTTTCTTGGCCACAGTCGGCCGGCCGGGGGCTCCTCTGTCGAGGAACCGGTCTGTGTGGTTGGAAACAGCCTGGTGGGCTCCTGGGCGGGACAGGTGCGGGGCAGGGGCAGGGCCGAGAGCGGGGACTTGGGCCCCACTTCCCACGGGTTTTCTGATTTCCTGGCACATCGTGTATAATAATTGGGCTGAAACCAACACGGCTGAAATCTTACTGTCGGATTCCCATCTTTCTTTTCTCTCGGAAAATGAGACGATTTTGAAATTATTTACCGAGGAACGAAAAGATTAAGTGATAAAGATTTCATGGCAGCTTCTTGCTGTGGTGACAGATGGACATGGTGGCAGCTAAGCCTTGTCCTCAGCCTGCTCAGCCTAGGTTCAGCAAGAAGCCCCCCACTCTTGATATCTGACTGCCCTCAATCACATTCCTCATCCCCTCCTCCCAATATCTGATGACCCCGGCCCGCCTTCAGTGACGATCCTGTCAGGTCGGGTTAGCAAGGATCCCCCCAACATCTTGATGTCTCCTCTTAGTAACGGTCCACCCACGGACCCCTCATTCTGTGCGTCGACCCCCGTCCCCACTTGTCCTCACTGCGTCCCAGTTGAGCCCCATCCGCACCCTGTTGTAACAGAGCCCACCTCTCTTGCCACGGTCCTGAATGAAGTCTCCCTCGCTGTTTTAACGAGCGTCAGGATATTTCTCTAACCCTGCAAAGTGACAGCGCAACACCGTTCAAGCCAGTCTGGGAGATACTAGCGCCCGAGGAAGTTTATAAAGGTGGCAGACTTGGGGAAAGGGTCCTGCAGTCCCCGAAGCTTAGGAAATGCGGAGTCGAACTAAGAGTTTTCTTTCCTGCAGGACTTTTTTAGATCCTTTAAGATGCTAATGGGCCTTGGGGCCTGTCCAAAAGTGGGATATAGAATACAGAGATGCCCAGACTTATTTGCCCTTTCTTGTGGGGGTGCCCGCTATCTCTGAGTCCTAGTGTTGCACAAAGACACGTTGTAAAAGCTGGCAAAGGTGTTCCTCGGGTGGGGGAGGATCCCATGGTCTAGAGAAGTGATGCGGTGGGCACTGGGCCAGGCCAGGTTGGTGCTGAAGGCCCGTCTGGAGTTAAAATGAAGAAGTTCGAACCCGTGGTCGGTGTTCCTTATGCTAAATCCCACTGCTATTAATCTATCATTGTAAATCAACAAATGCTTACAAATCTCCTGTTACAATACCTGCATTATGCTCAGAGCCCTCTCACATTAGTTTGCCAGGGCTGTAGAAACAATGCACTCCAGACTGAATGGTTTCAACGACAGAAATGTACTCTCTCTCAGCTGGGGAGGCTGGAAGTCCTCGACCAAGTCCTGGACCAAGTCCTAGACCAAGTCCTAGACCAAGGTGTCGGCGGGGCTGGTTCCTTTGGAGACCTCCCCCCCTTGCGTGTGGATGGCCACCTTCCCTTCACATGCTCTTCCGTGTGTGTGTCCCAATCTCCTCTTCTTGTAAAGACACCAGTCCTATTGGATTAGGGCCACTCTAATGACCTCATTTTAACATAATTAGCTCTTTAAAGACCCTATGTTCAAGTGAGGTCACATTATGAGGTATTGGGGGTTAAGACTTCTTCATGTGAATTTTAGGGGGATATAATTCAGTCCATAACACATGTGTAGCATAGAGATTTATTTTTAATTTAATGTAGGATGGAGATCTATTGATTTGCCCTATAAATTGGGTTTTTTATTAAGTTTTTTTAAAATTCCAATATAGTTAATATACAGTATCATACAATGTGTTTTTGTTGCTGTAAACCCATCTGGAAGAAATTATAGCACAACATTGCTCCCATCCTCTGGAAGCCTGAGCTCTCCTTTCTCTCCGAGGGAGAGCCACTTGTTTGTTTTAATGTTTGAAAGAATAGAAAATTCCAAGGCCTGAGTAGGATACCCTGGAGACCATTCATCCCAGACTTTTGTATTTGGAAAGTCTATGCCCTACAGGGGATTAGCTGTATTGTTCAAGAAAGAGAAGGACTCCGAATTCGGGATTTGAGGAATTAAGAAGAGAGTGGTCTCTGCGAGCGAGGTCAGATTCTCTGAGACTGGGAAGGGCAGGTGAGAAGCAGGAACATATGGGCACTTGGGTGGGACAGTGGCTCGTTAGCCCTGAAGGACTGAACCCTAAGGGCTGTGACTTAGATCTTCCCACAATCTCCGCGGAGCTGAGACACGAATTGTTCCCCAACACCCATCCTCCCCTTCTCTTCTTTAGGGACCGAACCTCTCAGAATGTTAGCAGGGCACAGAGCCCCCCAGGTAGATAGTGCAGTTCCCAGCCTCCCTGCCGCTAGATGTGAGCAGGAGTGATCTCAACACCCCGGCTCATCCCCTTAGAGAGAAGGCAGTGCGACCGGGGATTCTCTTTCCTCCTTTGCGTGGGTGCGAACGGGGAAATGGATGGAGGTGAGTCAGCTTCCCCTGGGCAAGGCGCATGGCCCTCTGGCAGGAGACGGAGACGGCAGAGGAATGAACTCGGTTCACAGAATGACCCCACGGTGCAGAGCCACCTTCCTCGTCCTGGACTGTTCACTTCTGAACTGTTACTGGAAGAAGAAATAAATTTAATTTTTTTTAAAAGCCACAGTGTTTGAGAAACTTTTTGTTATAGCAGCTTGGCTTCTACTGCTGTCTTAGATCTAGCCAGTGAGAACCAGAGTCAGACTTTATGCCATGGGGAAATTCAAATCAATTACATCTGCTGACAAAGAGTGCGAAAACTGCTTCTTCCTTAAAAAAAAAAAAAATCGGTTATAATTGATTTTGTGTTTAGGCCTCTGGGAACCTTTAAGTAGATTATATTTCAATGGGAGATGGCACTTTTTTTGGACTAGAGTGTGAAACCTTTTTAGCATCGGGAGAACACTTTATACTGATGTACTTCTAAAGAACACATTATACATTATAGTTTTTTAAAGAAAAAAAGTCATGCTTTATAGAAAACTTGAATATTAAAAAACGATGAAGAAGAAAAGTAAAATCAACTCAGAAGGAGTCACTGTCGATATTTTGCGTAATGTTCCTCCAGCTTTCTTCTATACACAGGTAGAATTTTGTTTGGGAAACTGGGATAATCTGCAGAGACAGAATTACATCCAACTTTTTTCCTTATAACATCGTAGCATGAATATACAAATTCCAAGGTCATTAGAAATTCCGGAAAAATGGAGTTTTTTAATGGTTGCGTAATATTTCACCTCATGGCTAGTTTGTATTTTATTTGATCCTTGCTTTTTATTGGACACTTCGGTTGTTTCTCACTGTCTTTGCCGCGACACACTCAGCGACTGTCTATGGTGGACAGGTGTCAAGCTTAGCTGTGGAACATCTGTGAATACCATCCTTACCACTGGATAATTTGGTAATTACCCACTTTCTGGGCCCTGCCTTAGCAAGGTAGAAGCCAAAAGTCTCCTTTTCACAGACTCCTTTGGGCTGTGGGTGCAGCCGGGGGCATAGATTCGGGTACACTCAGGGACACTTAGACCGGGTAGGTGGGAGATGCCATGAGGTTGCCACACATGGGGGTGCTGATGGTCTGGCAAGGGTGGTGGGGGCCACATATGAATTTCAAGGGCTACAGTTGAGGAACATCTGTGTGCAGCCCCGCCCTGAGCAGTCTTGGCCACCAAGTTTCACTAATGTGGCTTTGGTAGCACAAGTAGACATCGTTCCAAGCAGTGAGCCACAGACCCCAGAATTTGGCGCTCCCAGAGGTGAATTCTCTGAGTTTTCTACTATCCTGTAATAAAATCTGGTTTGGCTTAAACAGAGTGAATTTTACTGAAGTGTGCATGCAATATGGTAGCTACTTTGAAAGATGGTTTGTAGTCTCTTACAAAGCTTAAACATAGCTTTACCTTAGGATCCAGCCACTGTGGCCTTAAGTATTTACCCAACTGATTTAAAAACATACGTCCACCCAGACATGCACATGAATGTTCAGAGCAGCTTTAGTCCAGACTGGAAGCAACCGATGTCCTTCAACAAGTAAATGGATTTACAGACTAGGGTATATCCAACAATGGGACACTATTCAGTGATGAAGAGGAATGGGCTGTCCAGCCATGAAAAGACACGGATGGATCTTAAAGGTGTTCTGTGAAGTGGAAGAAGCCAGTCTGAACGGTGACATACTGTATGATTCCATTTATATTATGTTCTGGAAAAGGCAAAACTGTACAGAAGATAAACAGATCAGTGGTTTCCGGGGGCTTGAGGAGAGGGGAGAGTTAACAGACGAAGCACAGGGGACTATTTTAGAGCCCTGACACTATTCTGTGGGATACCACAGTGATGGATACGTAATACTATGCATTTGTCAAAGCCTGTAGAGTGGTACCACAAAGAGTGAACTCTCATGTAGGCAGGAAAAAATCTAAGGGGTCATGGGATCCCAGGCTGGGAAGCAGAATGTGAAGAATCTCATCATAGGAAGGTACGAAAGGGGCAGAGGCAAAGGTTTTGACCTATATAATTTTGGAAATGAATGGAGTCTGTAGGAAGGAGGCAAAATGGCCTGAACGTAAATACCAGACCCTAGTTGATAAACTTGTTTCCCGTAGGGGTTTGAGTAACAGCTCTGATGTTGCCATATACCTGTACTAGAATTGGACAATTCAGCAGGTAGATATCATAGTGGGAGCCAGGGTTCTTGCTATTGGAGCAGAAGTTGCCAGGTAAGCAAGGGGAGAAGGCCAGAAGGATCCATGTGGCACTGGGCTAGAGTTGAAGTCATCAGTATGAACTTCTGTTTAGCTTAATCCAGATACAGATGGTTACATGGAGAACTATTTACAGATACTTGTATCTACACGGGTTCCTACGCACGTGGATTTCCTTGCTCTGTCAGCTGAGGAGGACTGGAGCATCTTGTAGTGCCAGAAAATAAGGAAGGAAGTGTTAAAGCCCAAACCCAAACCAAAACAATCCCCACAAGGATGGGGGCCATGTCAAAGGGACACAGGAGCCAACTGAAAGAGTGTCCAATGTCCAGGGGCGCCTGGGTGGCTCAGTCGGTTAAGCGGCTGCCTTCGGCTCAGGTCATGGTCCCAGGGTCCTGGGATCGGGCCCCGCATCGGGCTCCCTGCTCGGCGGGAAGCCTGCTTCTCCCTCTCCCACTCCCCCTACTTGTGTTCCCTCTCTCCTGTCTCTCTCTCTCTGTCAGATAAATAAATAAAATCTTTAAAAGAAAAAAAAAAAAAAAAGAGTGTCCAATGTCCAAAGCTGGAACAGTTTGGGCAAAAACATTAAAATAGTATTGGATTATAACCCAATGTATAAAATAAATATCCATGAGTCCATATTGATAGAAATAAATGGTTGAGTAAATAAATGGGGGAGAAGAGACAAACCTCTCATGTAGAAGAATTCCAAATGGTTTATGTAGATATTCACTCTTGAGGAGGAAGAGCACAGCCCCCCACTCCTTAAGTGTGGGCCCCACTTCCTTTCAAAGGGGACGGTATGGACCGGGGGTGGGGGGGGGAGGGTAGCTTTGTAGTGGAGAAGCCTGACAAACAGACCTCAGCCAGGTGGTCAAGGTCAACATCAACCATGAGAAGTCATATTTATCATATACCCTTTAAATGATGTGATAAAAGTGGCATTTTACTTTTATGGTCTTCCTCCCCAAAACCCAAAACCTCGGTCTAATCATGAGGAAAACATCAGATAACTCCCGCTAGATGCCTGACCAGTACTCCTTAAAACTGTCAAGGTCTTCAAACACAAGGGAAGTCTGAGAAACTTTCACAGGAGCCTACAGGGACCTGACACCTAAATATAATGTGATATCCTGAAGCAGAACAGGACGTTAGGTAAAAGCTAAGAAAACATGAATACAGTATGGAATTTACTTAATAACAGTTATCCATATTGGTTCACTCATTGTGACAAATGTACATTACTAATGTGTGATGTTAATAATGGGAGAAACTGGCTATAGGGTATATGGAAACTCTCCGTACTATCTTTGCACTTTTTCTGTAAATATAAAACTCTTCTAAAATAAGCTTATTAAGAAACAAAACAAAGACAAAACTTGTCTGTGGCTGGCACTCAACTCATTAAAGTGTCGCAGTAGTTAGTGTTTAATTTATACATGGTTTTCTGTTTTCTTAATTTAGTGCTCATTTAGGTGATAACTATAATATAAATTGCCATTCAAGCCATGGCAAACCTTGCAATAATTAAAATTCTGGAGGAGAGACTCCAAATTCAAATTCCAACTCTGACTCACAAACATCAGAGATTCACATTGCAGAAGCCCACGTTCAGGGCTTGGTGCCTTCATTTTACTTTACATTAAATAAAATCATACATCCAGTGGAAAAAAAGGGTTATGGTTGAATAAGGCAGCATTTTCCCTTAATGGTTCATAACACAATGGTACCTTATATAATCAATGTATCTTAGATTTGACTAAATCTAAGTCAAGTAAGGGTAGGAAAAATACTTCTAACTTAAATTTGCAATTTTGGGGAGAGGGTTAGTACTTTTATTAATTTGTACACTTTTAAGATATATTAGGAATATTGATTCCTTGTTCCTCCATTTTGTAACAAATATTTCCCCAATTTCTTTGCCTTTTCACTCTGATTATGATGTTTTGCTCTCGGGTACTTTTTGTGATAGCATGCTTCTGTTATAAGTCTCTTACTTGCCCCCCTCCGCCCCCCCCCCCCCCCGCCCCACGAAGCAGCTTTTGTGGGAGTGGGTTTTCATGGCAAGACCCAGGGAGCAGAGACAGGGAAGAGGGAAGGAGGGAAGGTCCTACGGGAGGCTTTGCTACGTGGGTTACGTGAGGACAAATAACACCTGAAACTTAGTGGCTTAAGTCTCCCTATTGGAAACAGGGCAAGAGATTTCTCTCCTCTTCCTCTTGTCAGAGCATTTACCTTAGAAAATATAGAAGTACTTTCTCATCTCTGACCTTTTTGTTGTTGTTTTCTTTTTTTTTTTTTTTTTTAGCTTTATGACCCAGGAATGCCTTTCTCAAGCTTGGGAGCCATCTCAGAGTTAAAAGGCGAACATCTTGGGGGCCATCTCTTGAAATACAAGCTTTTTTTTTTAAATTTTATTTCTTTATTTGAGAGAGAGAAAGTGAGCACAAGCGGGCAGAGGGTCAGAGGAAGAGGGAGAAACAGACTCACTACTGAGCAGGGAGCCCGATGTAGGACTCGATCCTAGGACCCTGGGATCATGACCTGAGCCAAAGGCAATTGCTTAACCACTGAGCCACCCAGGTGTCCCAAAATACAAGCTTCGAAAGAGGTCATTCCCCTACATCCCAATTCCTGTGGGAAGGGAGGAGCCTCACTTCGTGGGTGCCTTGCCGAACTACTTCCTGCCAGAGAGATAGGAGGAGCTTGTTTTTCCACTGGATGAAGCCAATAAGCTAACATGGATGGTCACCCCAATTACCAGGTAAAGTTAAGATGAACCATGTGTAACCATCGGTACTCCCAAGTCATCACGCTTGAGGACTAGCTATTGTTAACCTTGAGAACACGTGTGGAACGGGCTGTATCTGCTGGCTGTATATGGGGTGAGATTGCTTTCCGTCCTGGCAATCCCTCAGTGGATTGTCTGTGATGTGCTTCATATTCTGGTTTAATGCTTATTTTTTAAAAATTTTATTTATATATTTTTTAGAGAGAGTGAGAGAGAGAGAGAGCACAAGCAGACTCCCCACTGAGCAGGACCCCGGGATCACCACCTGAGCCGAAGGCAGACGCTTAACCAATTGAGCCCCTCAGGTGTCCCTGGTTTAATGCTTACTTAATGATAAAAGTGTTTTCTTTACTACCTTTGTGGAGAGGATTTCTGGGTCTGGAGAAGATTTTGTTTCTAATTATATTTCCCTCCCTGACAGGTCCCACCAGTGGCAACCAGCTCTCAGTCCATGGCAATCATGGGAGCCTTGAGGAAACGCACCCCAGAACCCCGGACAGGGCTCAAAGAGAGGAACATTTATTCGCAGACTCTCACGCGCCCTGGTCAAGTGGGGTGTCGAGCCCCCACACTTGTGGGTCATGCGTGCCTGAATGCAGGGTTCCACACTCTCCCCCACCAGAAGTGCTGGGCAGGGAGGGAGAGGAGACACGTGAGGTCTTTGGCGAGGACTGGCCGTTGCACCTGTGTGAAGCTGGCCCAAACCAGAGCAAAGCTGGTCTAGCAGCCCTGGCTGGAGTCAGGTAACTTGAAGCAGAGCAAGAGAGGCACCGGGCCCATGCAGGCTCTTCCGTTTGTTAAAGTCGTAAAAATCTTAGAGTAGGTTTTGCTTTGGTCCTAGGATGCCATAATTTCACGACCGGCATTCCTTTACTTGGTAATGCTGCCTCTCAGGTATTTGCTTAGGAGAAGCAACAGAGCAGAAGGAATGTCCTCTAGCACTGTGTAGAAGTCGAGCAGTTCTGTGTTCCTCAGAGAACACACAATCTCCGTGTTGGGGGCCCCCCCAAGACCCATCCAGTTGTGGCATCCGTCTAAAACATGGGTTCTCTTTTCAGTGTCCCACCCCTCTGTCACCCACTCTTTGCTTCCAGATTTCTATGTGGTAAAGAATTTCCAACGATGGTAGCAACTGTGTCCCCATCTGATGTTGTGAATGTTGTAATATCCCTATTTAAATTCCTTTTCTAACAGCACTAGAAAATTGAGCAAGTGCAGGATTTAGGATATGTCACCAAGTTAAAGATTAAGTTAGACAGAATAGATTTATAATAAAATTAGTGCTTTGCTGCCTGGATCAGGAGACCAGATACATCTTGTTTCAATAGACCTAACTAGAGAAAATTATGATCAGCCATAGCATGGCATAATGAGATAGACATGTTATATAAATATACTCCTGGAACTATAATAAACGATAGAACATTTGCCAGGAAGGTAAGGGTGACATCAGACCGAGCTGTCCGTATCAAAGAAAACCTTAATAAAAGTATTCCAAACAGTGAAGATTAACCCTGACAACACACCTACCGTGACAGAAGCAACAAGATGGTTTCAAGGAGCCTTGTCTGAACTGATACTAGCTACTTTTATAAAAGAGAAAAGAAAGACTGTTACGAAGGAATGCTCTGTACCTTGGAGAGACTATAAATGTTCTGGAGAAACCTAAGACATTAGTGGGTGTTGTCAAGCGCAGAACTGTTTCAGTAAAGACACAGCGGGGCTGACAGTCCGCCCGCAGAGGAAACCCAAGTTACAGCTGAATTATGTGAACGCGTGATAAGGATGCCGGTGAAATGTACCAGTGAGATCATTGAATCAGGTTCAACCTCGTAATAATATTAGTACCAAAGAAATCAGACACTGCAATTAAATTATTAAAGAAGATATTCCTGAGATGAAAAGGCAGCTTATTTATGGATATTGAGAGGTGTCTTTATAAAGGGGACAGAGGAAAGCAGGGCCATCCCTTTGAGAGGGCGGAGGGCCAGACCGAGAAATGAATTTTGTACCTTTTAGAATTGTGTCAGCTAATGTCCTGCGGTCTAAAGGCAATGCTGGGATTAGACAGGAGTAGGCCTTCTGGCAGATGGACTGGAGTTATCTGTACGAAGGGGTGAAGTTTGGATCTCTGATCGTCCCAAAACCCCCCATAGTTTTTTCCAGTTGGAGCTGGGATTCAGCATGAGGCCATGTACAAAAGCCAAGTCCTAAACTCCCATAATCTGCTGTTCCCCATCTGTGTGCTCGGGCCAACAGTGTTAAGAGAAGGAGGATGGTGCTAACCCACACCCAGGCCAAGATGGTTGTTAAGTAAGCAGAGCCAGGAACACGTGGCTTACTGCCGTTGCGGCTAAGAAGCCTAATAAACATCACAATAACCATCATAAATCATGTTTGTCCAGCGTTTTGTATTTGCTATGCCTAAGAGTTTTATGTGCTTTATTCACAGATGACTTTATGTAAGCACTCTTATTATGACTGTGTCTAGTTGGGGAAGCCAATTCAGAGAGCTAAAATGTGTGCAAGAGCACAGAATTAGGAAGAGCCAAGATTCCAAAACAGGTCAGTGTGACTTGAGAGCCTGCATGAGCCGTCACATTACGCAGCCCGTCAGCCTTGTGGGGGAATCTGAGATCAGTGAGATGAAATCGCTGACTTTGCTTACAGCACAGTGTCTCCCAGGTGAAACCGACACATCCCACAAGCTCTCCAGGAGTTTGCTCCAGAAAAGTGCAGTCTGATCCTGGTGATAAGAGATCCATGCCCATCTTAACAGAGAATCCCAGCTTCTTTAGCCATTCCCAGACCCAGCTACAGAGAATGAATATAGTAAGGGGAAGAGGTCTGTGAGGGATACGGCAGGTGCATGAGCACACACACATACTCACACACTCACTGACTCACACTTTCCCAGCCAAAGGGTACTTCTGTACTTTAGAGTGCTCCTCTCAGACGTGGTGCTTAAGTAAACCAGAAAAAGCAAATCTTTCCAGTGGCCAAAACTCAATCAAGACACTCCTCCACTACCAGGGAGGAGAAGCTCAGCAAATGGATGCCTAGGGAATTTTCTGGCCCAAACCAAGGACCATAGCGCTGTGAAGACCTTTTCTCCAACACCATCCCACTTGTTTCTGGATAGGGGTATTTACAGTGTACTCCTGTTTCTCTCCTTCTGTGGATCCCAAAACAGAAGTTGTACATACTCATTTTCAAAACTTAATATAATTTTAAGATGCTCAAGTTCATCTAGTTTGATGGATCTAAATCAAATTTAACGATATATCAAAATATACATCTATTACTACCCAGTATATTAGTTAGCTAGGGTGTCCATAACAAAGTACCACAGACTGGGCAGCTGAAACAACAGAAATTATTTTCTCACAATTCTGGAGGCTAGAAACAACAGAAATTATTTTCTCACAGACGTCAGGAGGATTAGTTTCTTCTGAGAGTCCTGTCTCCTTGGTTTGTAGATGGCTCTCTTCTCCCTCATTGGTCTTCCCTCCGTCATGTCTGTGTCCCAATTTCCTCTTCTTATAAGGATACCCGTCATATTGATTGGGGCCAATCCTAATAACCTCATTTAAGCTAGTTACCTCTTTAAAGACCCTATCTCCAAATACGGTCACATTCTGAGGTACTGGGAGTTAAGACTTCAACATATGAATTTTGGAGGGACACAATTCAGCGCATAACACAAAGTGAGATTTATGTAATAGTTGGACTCAATTTTTTAAAAAATGAAACTACGTACCCTTTGACCAGCACCTCCCTGATTCCCCCCTCCCTCCAGCCTCTGTTCATTTCTGAAAAGATATTTTAAAATGTTATCATTTCAACAGAAGGGAAGTAAAAAGAAAAAAAAAAAAACGAAGCTAAGAAATGACAAGTGGAAACCCAGTCCTCTGAGGCGGAATGCTGCTCAGCTGGTGCTGGAGACTGAGGCTGGCATGGAGGGTGAGGGGAGGCAATGGAGCTGGTTCTGCAAGTGTGAGAAAGATTGCAAACTGGATTTAAATTCTTTAGGAAGGAACTGTCCCAAGGGTGAGAAGTGTTGTGAGGTAACAGTCACAGGAACAGCAAGCCGATAGGAAGTCACACACAGTAGATGGAAGTCACCCAGGAAGTAGACA